>NC_029794.2:75265875-75285256 GCF_000816755.2 Arachis ipaensis | reverse complement strand
ACTTTGGAATCAAGGGAAGTTCTTATCTAAAGAACATTCAGACCATTATCTTAAAGTAATGGGTCTGAGATCAGTGATCCCGGAAGTTAGATTCGATCTGAAAGAAGTTGAATATCCGGAGATCCAGGAGCAAATTCGAATCAAGAACTGGGAAGTCCTAGCTAATCCTGAAATGAAAGTAGGAAGGAACATGGTCCAGGAGTTCTATGCTAATATGTGGCAGACTGACAAGCAAAAACTATCTGGAACTGCCTTCTATGAATTTCGAACCATGGTCAGAGGAAAGATTGTTCATACCACCCCTGACAAGATCAGAGAGATCTTAAAGCTACCTCAGCTAAAGGATGATCCAGACTCCTTCAACAGGAGGATGATGAGAGCAGACATTGACCTAGATAAAATTCTAGAGGACATATGTATCCCTGGAGCCAGGTGGACCACCAACACAAAGGGTGTCCCAAATTAACTCAAGAGAGAGGATCTCAAACCAGTCGCCAGAGGATGGCTGGACTTCATTGGGCGTTCTCTGTTGCCCACTAGCAACCGTTCTGAAGTCACAGTTAAAAGAGCAGTGATGATCCATTGCATCATGATAGGGAAGGAAGTGGAGGTTCATCAGCTGATTTCAACTGAACTCTACAAAATTGCTAACAAAAATTCTAAAGAGGCCAGGTTGGCTTATCCAAGCGTGATTTCTCTGCTCTGCAAGGACGCTGGAGTAAGGATGGGAATAACTGAGTATATCCTAATTGAAAAGCCAATCACCAAAAGCATCAATGGAAAAACAACAAGCACAGGAGGATCCCATCAAGAAGAGAGCACAGGAATTCCTCCCAGAGATCCCTCAATCTGAATACTGGGAGTATCTTGAGACGTCCGTTACCAAGATACGGGAAGCTATGGAGCAAATAATAAAAGAACAGAAGGAACACAGTCAAATGCTGACCTATATGTTTAAAGAACAAGAGGAGCAGGGGCGTGACTTAAGGGAATTGAAATGCCAAAGGGTAATACTGGAAAACAAAGTGCTTAGGGCCACGGCCAAGACTCATAAAGAAGCTGTGTTCAAGAATCATCACACTGAACTAAGAGAATCAATAACACTATCTGAATTCTGAGTTCCTATAGATGCCAATCACTCTGAGCTTCAATGGATAAAGTGAGATGCCAAAACTGTTCAAAAGCAAAGAAAGAAAAAGCTACTAGTCCCGCTCATCTAATTAGAAAAAAAAAAAAAAAAAAAAACTCTGAGATATTATTGCTTCCCAACCTATTAGTCTTCTATTTTATTTGTCTAGTTGCTTGAGGACAAGCAACAGTTTAAGTTTGGTGTTGTGATGAGCGGATATTTTATACGCTTTTTGGGGATAATTTCATATAGCTTTGAGTATGTTTTAGTTAGTTTTTAGTCTATTTTCATTAGTTTTTATAAAAAATTTATATTTCTGGACTTTACTATGAGTTGTGTGTTTTTCTATAATTTCAGGTATTTTTCTGGCTGAAATTGAAGGAGCTGAGCAAAAATCTGATTCAGGCTGAAAAAGGACTGCTGATGCTGTTGGATTCTGACCTCCCTTCACTCAAAGTGGATTTTCTAGAGCTACAGAACTCGAAATGGCATGCTTCCAATTGCGTTAGAAAGTAGACATCCAGGTCTTTCCAGCAATATATAATAGTTCATACTTTGCACAAGGATAGACGACGTAAAATGGCGTTCAACGCCAGTTCTCTGCCCAATTCTGGCGTCTAGCGCCAGAAAAGGATCAAAAACTGGAGTTGAACGCCCAAACTGGCATAAAAACTGGCGTTCAACTCCACAAATGGCCTCTGCACGTGAATTGCTTAAGTCTCAGCCCAGCACACACCAAGTGGGCCCCAGAAGTGGATCTCTGCATCATCCATCATAGTTTACTCATATTTTGTAACCCTAGGCTACTAGTTTAGTATTTAAACAACTTTTAGAGACTTATTTTGTACCTCATGACAATTTAGATCTAAACTTTGTAATCTCTGACGGCATGAGTCTCTAAACCCCATTGTTGGGGGTGAGGAGCTCTGCTGTGTCTCGATGAATTAATGCAAGTATTTCTGTTTTCCATTCAAACATGCGTGTTCCTATCTAAGATATTCCTTAATCAGAATCTTCGTGGTATAAGCTAGAACTGATGGCGGCATTCATGAGAATCCGGAAAGTCTAAACCTTGTCTGTGGTATTCCGAGTAGGATTCAAGGATTGAATGACTGTGACGAGCTTCAAACTCCTAAAGGCTGGGCGCTAGTGACAGACGCAAAAGGATAGTAAATCCTATTCCAACCGGATCGAGAACCAACCGGTGATTAGCCGTGCTGTGACAGAGCGCATGAGCGTAGTTTTCACTGGAAGGATGGAAGGTAGCCATTGACAACAGTGATCCACCAACACATAGCTTGCCATAGGAGGACGTGCGTGCGTGAATCAGAAGACAGAGGAAAGCAGAGATTCAGAAGACAAAGCATCTCCAAAACTCCAACATATTCTCCATTACTACATAACAAGTAACCTTTAATTTATGCTCTCTTGTTTATTTGCAATTCAACTGATAAACATAATTGACTTCCTGACTAATATTTACAAGATAACCATAGATTGCTTCAAACCAACAATCTCCGTGGGATTCGACCCTTACTCACGTAAGGTATTACTTGGACGACCCAGTGCACTTGCTGGTTAGTGGTACAAGTTGTGAAAAGCGTGATTCATAATTCGTGCACCAACTATCTAAAGCAGAATCTTCTTCTTGCGAACGGTCATCAGTGAACTATGGTAAGGTACTCTTATTTCCATATGAAGGGGGAAGGGAGAGAGAAGGGGTAAGAACTGAGGAGTTCTTAGTAGGGTCAGGGTTATTAGTTACGTTCATTAATTCTATGTTGTTTAGCAGACTATTAGCAGAATACAAAGAAGCAGTAATTTGAAAACATAGATAAGTAGAGAAGATAGAGAAAACAGATAGCAGAACATAAAAAGAAGAATACAAGAAAATAACACAAGCGCAGAGAGTGGAATACAAACAAGGAAAGCATACATTCATACCACAATCATAACAAAGGAAATGTGCAACCAAGTATGATGCATGTCTAGCCCTAGCGCAGGTAATGAGCTCATCTGTCGGTTTCTACCCGCTTCCGACGTAACCCGAAGTAGCTGAAACGGGTATGGTTTTCCAGTCAGCATAGGTACAGTTCTCACTAACCGACGTATGCATCATATCCTCTGTAAGCAAACTCTGCCTTACAGGTGGCGGCATTCTAGCCGTGTATGAAATCATATTCTCTATAAGCAATCCTTGCCTTACAGGTGCGGCATTCTAGCCGTGTATGAATTAATATCCTCTGCAAGTGATCCTAGATTATCAGTTGCAGGTACAGCTCTCAATAGCTGTGTAACACTGGAAAACATTCTGTGGTCGTACCACTATCTATTTGACTTCCTTTACGCAGCAGATCATTACATAATCATTCTCATTATCATCATTCATCATCATTCTCATTATTCATCATCATTTTCACATTCTTATGCAGTACCTATTTCTTTCTCTGTTCAATCATACTGTACAAACTTTACATCTTTCACTTTTACAATATCCTGGCTCAAACCATTTCTCTTTGTCATATTATTCTTTTCTCTTTGTATCTCTTTACTTCACTCTGGTTACTCTGTGCTCTGTGCTAACTTCCAGAAATTACCATATAACCCCTTAAACACCAAAAATTTTACTTCCTTGCCCTTTCTAAGATCTAAAAGGTGTTCTTCAATGTTCATCATCACACTCAAAGTGTTCTTCGTGTGCTTCGTATATTCCTCAAATTCTTTCTCTGTTTTTACCCGTTTTTCAGTCTTTTCAGCAACCGATTTTTACCAAAATTTAAAATAAATTTCCAACCACTAAAACCCCATCTTTTCTACATGATTTTAACACAAATTGAACCTCAATTTAAGCTCTATGGTTTTGTTTTCCAGTAGCCACAAGAACACACATTCATAGCTTGAATTTTATCAAATTTCATCAAATTTTCACCAAAATTTCAACAAGAATTACTCATACAAACAATCAATTTCAAGAATAGCCAAACCATATATTAATCACACAACTCTAACACAATCAATCAAGATTAAATTTGTCAATCCCTACCGAGTTTTGCTGCTCCTAATTCGGTTAAACTTTCAGGTGATCCTTAAGCACTTTTTCCTCCTAAATCACATCAAGAACAACTTTAAATCCAAAAACTCTCAACTGACCAAATCTCACTCAGTATGTTAGGAAGAGATATCTCACCTTAGACTTGCTGTAAATTCACGTTTCTTGGCCCTCAAGTCAAGTTAAGCATGATTCCTAAGGAAGAACATCAAGAAAGCATATGCTTTGCATGGTTTTCCTTGAAAACCGAATTGAAATGGGAGAGAGACAGCCATCTCACCTTATTTCCATCCTTGATAAGTTACATGGTTATGTAGAGGAAGAAGAGAGGATCATTTTGGTGAAATCGGAATTTTGATTTGAGTTTTAGTTCAGAAGAAATCAAGCTTTGAAGATTAAGTGTTCATGAAAGTTTCTCTCTTTTCTCTCTTGTTATTTTTGGCCAAAATGAAGAAATGAGACAGCCTTGGAGGTCTTGGGGGTGTAAGTTGAGTTGTGATTGGTTGGCTTGGAGGTGAGTTAAAATAATATTAAAATATCTCAGGTGTATAACTACTAAAACTAGATGTATCGGAACACTTGTAAAAACATCTCTAAAAATTATTTTCTGAGCTACTAGCATAAATGACACTAGTAACATATTTATTATGAGAATAAAACATGTATAATGAGGCCTTAGCATTGCTAAAGTTATCAAAGAGTGCTAGTGCTAAGCTGTACTAGTAAACTGTGAACCCGGTTAAACTAATTTTCTGTTTTTAACTAAAACAGACCAGGTAACCTTATAATATCATTCAAGAATCTTCTAATACTAATATAATGATAATATTATACTATTATCTCTCTTCTCTCGTGAATCGAGTTCGGTTCGTCAAACTGAGACTACTTACGAGAATCAAAATTAAAACTCCTAACCGATACGGTTCAAAAACTAGGTTCTTCGTGATTGCATTATCGAGCTTGCCTCGGAAAAGGTTCTAGTTTAAGGATGACATAATGACAAGTATTGAGTTACTTTATGATATAGAAGAGGTGTTCCCTTTACTGATCTTCCGGAGAAATCCGTGCCTTTAGAAAAGATCTCACATACTCGAAAATCAGGGTTGTTACATTCTACCCCCGAAAAGAAAATTTTGCCCTCAAAATTTTAGCCAGGTGCAGAATCCATCTTCAAGCAATCTATTTTCTTCAAGCCATCCTGACGAAGAGATAGGTCCGTTCCTTACAGCATCCAAATCTCACATAGCCATAGCCGTGGAGATCATAACAGCTAAGAAGATTGCTGTGGCTCACATCGATTCGTCATTTGAAACTCAATTAAACCATGCCTATTCACAATCATTGAGGTCTTATCCACACCAAACAATCAATATTAAGGTGATCAGTCTTAATATCTCAAGTTAAGCACGAACATTCCCAAAATGAGCGCTCATAGACATTCATGCCAAATGTATCTTAAAGATAACCTAACAGCATGAGACACACAATAGAGTATGCAATGAAGCATAGTCAGTCCACTCCCCAGGCCCTACTGGGAATGAACAGCTCTGATACCAAATTGTAACGACCCAATTTTCAATATGTCTAGATCATACCGGAAACTGAGCGCTACCAATTTGTCTTCCTAATTATTATCTATTATTTATCATATGAGCCTGATTCGTTGTTAAAAGCGTAATTAATTTGCGAGGTGTATTTTTTTTAAATCTTTTGGGTTAATAGACGGAATCATTTATAGTCAATTCACAAATAATAACTGATGAGCGGATATTTTATATGCTTTTTGGGGTTAATTTCATATAGTTTTTAGTATGTTTTAGTGAGTTTTTAGTTTGTTTCCATTAGTTTTTAGGAAAAATTCATATTTCTAGACTTTACTATGAGTTGTGTGTTTTTCTATAATTTCTGGTATTTTTCTGGCTGAAATTGAGGGAGTTGAGCAAAAATCTGATTCAGGCTGAAAAAGGACTGCTGATGCTGTTGGATTCTGACCTCCCTGCACTCAAAGTGGATTTTCTGGAGCTACAAAACTTGAAATGGCGCGCTTCCAATTGCGTTGGAAAGTAGACATCCAGGGCTTTCCAGCAATATATAATAGTCTATACTTTGCTCAAGGATAGACGACGTAAACTGGCGTTCAACTCCAGTTCTCTGCCTAATTCTGGCGTCCAGCGCCAGAAAAGGATTAAAAGTTGGAGTTCAATGCCAGAAATGGATCCAAACCTGGCGTTGAACGCCCAAAACAGCCTCATACACGTGAATTATTTAAGTCTCAGCCCCAGCACACACCAAGTGGGCCCCAGAAGTGGATCTCCGCACCATCTGTCATAGTCTACTCACTTTTTGTAAACCTAGGCTACTAGTTTAGTATTTAAACAACTTTTAGAGACTTATTTTGTATCTCATGACATTTCAGATCTGAACTTTGTACTCTTTGACGGCATGAGTCTCTAAACTCCATTGTTGGGGGTGAGGAGCTCTGCTGTGTCTCAATGAATTAATGCAAGTATTTCTGTTTTCCATTCAAACATGCGTGTTCCTATCTAAGATATCCATTCGCACCTAACTATGGAGAAGGTGATGATCAGTGACACTCATCACCTTTCTCAATCCATGAACCTGTGTCTGACAATCACCTCCGTTCTACATCAGATTGAATGAATATCTCTTAGATTCCTTAATCAGAATATCCGTGGTATAAGCTAGATTGATGGCGGCATTCATGAGAATTCGGAAAGTCTAAACCTTGTCTGTGGTATTCCGAGTAGGATTCAGGGATTGAATGACTATGACGAGCTTCAAACTCGCGAGTGCTGGGCGTAGTGACAGACGCAAAAGGAGGGTGAATCCTATTCCAGCATGATCGGGAACCTCAGATGATTAGCCGTGCTATGACAGAGCATTTGGACCATTTTCACAAGAGGAGGGGATGTAACCATTGACAACGGTGATGCCCCAACACACAGCTTGCCATAGAAAGACGTGCGTGCGTGAATCAGAGGACAAAGGAAAGCAGAGATTCAGAAGACAAAGCATCTCCAAAACTCCAACATATTCTCCATTACTGCATAACAAGTAACCTTTAACCCATGCTCTCTTGTTTATTCGCAATTCAACTGATAAATACAATTGACTTTCTGACTAAGAATTGCAAGATAACCATAGATTGCTTCAAACCAACAATCTCCGTGGGATTCGACCTTTACTCACGTAAGGTATTACTTGGATGACCCAGTGCACTTGCTGGTTAGTGGTACGAGTTGTGAAAAGTGTGATTCACAATTCGTGCACCAAGTTTTTGGCGACGTTGCCGGGGATTGTTCGTGTTTGGACAACTAACG
The DNA here is from genome assembly GCF_000816755.2 of Arachis ipaensis. Taxonomy (NCBI): domain Eukaryota; kingdom Viridiplantae; phylum Streptophyta; class Magnoliopsida; order Fabales; family Fabaceae; genus Arachis; species Arachis ipaensis. The sequence goes on along the minus strand of NC_029794.2, from coordinate 75,277,737 downwards.
GTTCATTTTGTTGCTTAGATTAGGAAAAAAATTCTCCTTTTAGTTTAGAGTCTCTTATTGTTGTCGTGTTAGAATTTTAGAATCCTTATTTTCCTTTTCTTAAAATCTTTTTCAAAAAAAAAAAAAAGAGAAAATAATTTTTCTATTAAATCCTATGCCAAACTTTAAGTTTGGTGTTTTCTTGTTAATTTTTCTGTGTTTTTCGAAAATTTTAGTTTGATTTTCTAAAAATTTTAAGTTTGGTGTTCTTCCTTCATGTTCTTGTGTACTTGTGAGTCTTCAAGTTGTTCCTGAGTTTTCCTTGTGCTTTGATCTTAAAATTTTTAAGTTTGGTGTTCCTTGGTGTTTTTCCCTCCAAAAATTTTTGAAAACAATGAGCATTAGATCTAAAAATTTTAAATCTTGTGCTATCTTATTGTTCTTCTCTCTTCTTAAAATTCAAAAATATCTTTTCTCTCTATTTTAAAGCATCTTTTTTCGAAATCTATTTCTAAAATTCAGATTTTTATTTCAAAATTTAAAACTCTTCTTTTTAAAATCATCATATCCTTTTCAAAATCTCCTAATCACTTTCTCTCTCCTCACTTTTTCAAAAATCTTTCACTCATTTTTATTTATTTTATTTTGATTTATTTTGTTTTCAAAATAAATAAATAAATAAATAAATAAAAATATTTTTTTTATTTTACACAATCTCCCTTTCTCCATCATGGACCTAAGCGGAAATGAACAGTCCAGGAGGACTCTGGGGTCATATTCTAACCCCTCTACGGCTTCATATAGGAGTAGTATCTGCATACCCTCCATTGGAGTTAGTAGCTTTGAGTTGAATCTTCAGCTCATTATCATGGTGCAGCAAAGTTGCCAGTATTCCAGTCTTCCACAGGAAGAACCTACAGAGTTTCTGGCACAGTTTTTACAAATTGCTGACACAGTACATGATAAAGAAATAGATCAGGATGTCTACAGATTATTACTGTTTCCATTTGCTGTAAAAGATCAAGCTAAGAGGTGGTTGAATAACCAACCTAAAGCTAGCATAAGGACATGCAAACAGCTGACAGAAAAATTCCTGAATCAATACTTTCCCCCAAAATGGATGACACAGCTAAGGCTGGACATCCAATGCTTTAAACAAGGAGATAATGAATCTCTTTATGATGCCTGGGAGAGATACAGAGAGATGCTACGAAAATGCCCCTCTGAAATGTTTTCAAAGTGGGTTCAGTTAGACATCTTCTACTATGGGCTTGCAGAAGGAGCTCAGATGTCTCTAGATTACTCAGCTGGTGGATCTATCCACATGAGAAAGACAATTGAAGAGGCTCAAGAGCTCATTGATACAGTTGTCAGGAATCAGCATCTGTACCTAAGCAGTGACCCTTCCATGAAAGAAGAGGTTAAGATAGTAACTGCTGAACTCAGTCCTGTAAAACAAGCTGCTGAATTCAATCAGCAATTGGACTTTCTAACAAAGCAGTTAGCTGAATTCAAAGATAGACTACAAGAGACAAGGATGGCTAATATACATATGGAAGAACAGTTTAAGCAAACAAAGCAGCAGCTGTCAAGGCAAATAACAGAAGAATGCCAAGCAGTTCAATTAAGAAGTGGGAAAACATTAAATACCCCACCTCAAGGCAGCAAAAAGCTAAGAAATGAGCAAACCACCCAAAATTCACCTGAGGACAGTAAGAGCCCAGGGAAAAGTAATTTTGGAACTAAAACACCAGAAATTTGGTGGAAGGCTGGCGCTGAACGCCCAGACCATGCTCAGGACTGGCGTTCAACGCCAGAAACAAGGTAGGACTGGCGTTCAACGCCAGAAATAGGCAAGGATCTGGCGTTGAATGCCCAAAATGGGCAAGATCTGGCGCTGAACGCCCAAAATGGGCACAGTTCTGGCGTTCAGACGCCAGGAACAGACAAGGAGCTGGCGTCCGATTTCACTCCAGCTTTTAACCCTGGCACTCAATTGCCAGTGAAGGATCAGACACACAAAAATGCTAATAATAACCCCTCTAAAAAGGCTTCTTCAACCACTTCTGTAGGCAATAAACCTGCAGTAACTAAGGTTGAGGAATATAAAGCCAAGATACCTTATTCTCAAAAACTCCGAAAAGAGGAGCAGGATAAGCAATTTGCTCACTTTGCAGATTACCTCAGGACTCTTGAAATAAAGATTCCATTCGCAGAAGCACTTGAGCAAATACCTTCTTATGCCAAGTTCATGAAAGAAATCTTGAGTCATAAAAAGGATTGGAGAGAAACAGAAAGAGTTCTCCTCACTGAAGAATGCAGTGCAGTCATTCTGAAGAGCTTTCCTGAAAAGCTTAAAGACCCTGGGAGTTTTCTGATACCATGCATATTAGAAGGTAATTGCACCAAGACAGCTTTATGCGATCTTGGGGCAAGCATCAACCTAATACCTGCATCCACTATCAGAAAGCTTAGTTTAACTGAAGAAGTTAAACCAACCCGGATATGTCTCCAACTTGCTGATGGCTCTACTAAATACCCATCAGGCATGATTGAAGACATGATTGTCAGAGTTGGGCCATTCACCTTTCCCACTGACTTTGTTGTGCTGGAAATGGAGGAGCACAAGAGTGCTACTCTCATTCTAGGAAGACCCTTCCTAGCAACTGGACGATCCCTCATTGACGTCCAACAGGGGGAAATAACCCTGAGAGTCAATGATGATGAGTTTAAGTTGAACGCTGTTAAAGCCATGCAGCATCCTGACACATCAAAAGACTACATGAAAGTTGATCTTATTGACTCTTTGGTAGAAGAGATCAACATGGTTGAGAGTCTCGAATCAGAGTTGGAAAACATCTTTAAAGATGTTCAGCCTGATTTAGAGGATTCAGAGGACAAGAAAGAGCCTCTGAAATTTCTTCTGGAAGAAGAAAAACCTCCTAAACCCGAGCTCAAGCCATTACCACCATCCTTGAAATATGCATTTCTGGGAGAAGGTGACACTTTTCCAGTGATTATAAGCTCTTCTTTAAATCCACAGGAAGAGGAAGCACTTATTCAAGTGCTAAGGACACACAAGAAAGCTCTTGGGTGGTCCATAGGTGACCTTAAGGGCATAAGCCCAGCTAGATGCATGCACAAAATCTTATTGGAAGATAATGCTAAACCGGTGGTTCAACCACAGAGACGGCTAAATCCAGCCATGAAGGAAGTGGTGCAGAAAGAGGTCACCAAATTACTAGAGGCTGGGATTATTTATCCTATTTCTGATAGCCCCTGGGTGAGCCCTGTCCAAGTCGTCCCAAAAAAGGGAGGCAGACAGTGATTCATAATGAAAAAAATGAACTGGTTCCTACAATAACAGTTACAGGGTGGCGCATGTGTATTGACTACAGAAGGCTCAATACAGCCACCAGAAAGGATCATTTTCCTTTACCATTCATAGACTAGATGCTAGAAAGACTAGCAGGTCATGATTATTACTGCTTTTTGGACGGCTACTCAGGCTATAACCAGATTGCAGTAGATCCTCAGGATCAAGAGGAAACAGCATTCATATGTCCATCTGGAGTGTTTGCTTATAGAAGGATGCCATTTGGGTTGTGTAATGCGCCTGCAACCTTCCAGAGATGCATGCTCTCTACTTTCTCTGATATGGTGGAAAAATTTCTGGAAGTCTTTATGGATGACTTCTCAGTATATGGAGACTCATTCAGCTCCTGTCTTGATCACCTGAAACTTGTCCTGAAAAGATGCCAAGAGACCAACCTAGTTTTAAACTGGGAAAAATGTCACTTCATGGTGACTGAAGGAATTGTTCTTGGGCATAAAATCTCAAACAAGGGAATAGAGGTGGATCAAGCAAAAATAGAGGTAATTGAAAAATTACCACCACCTGCCAATGTTAAGGCAATTAGAAGCTTTCTGGGGCATGCAGGATTCTATAGGAGGTTTATAAAGGATTTCTCAAAAATCGCAAAACCTCTAAGCAATCTGCTAGCTGCTGACACGCCATTTGTGTTTGACACAGAGTGCCTGCAGGCGTTTAAAACGCTGAAAGCTAAGCTGGTCACAGCACCAGTTATTTCTGCACCAGACTGGACATTACCATTTGAGCTAATGTGTGATGCCAGTGATCACGCCATTGGTGCAGTGTTGGGATAGAGGCATGACAAGCTTTTGCACGTCATTTATTACACAAACTATAAAGCTGCAAGGTTCATACCCAAGGAATACAACAGGATACAAAAGAAGAAATTAATTACTGATGCAAAGTACTACTTGTGGGATGAACCCTATCTCTTTAAGAGATGTTCAGACGGAATAATCCGTAGGTGTGTGCCTAGAAAAGAAGCACAGAGGATCCTGTGGCATTTCCATGGATCTCAATATGGAGGCCATTTCGGAGGTGAGCGAACAGCCACCAAGGTCCTCCAATGTGGCTTCTATTGACCCACACTCTATAAAGATTCCTGAGAGTTCGTGCGTAACTGTGACAGTTGCCAAAGAGCTGGTAATCTGCCTCATGGTTACGCCATGCCTCAACAAAGAATCTTGGAAATTGAGTTGTTTAATGTATGGGGAATTGACTTCATGGGACCTTTCCCACCATCATACTCAAACACTTATATTCTGGTGGCAGTTGACTATGTATCAAAATGGGTTGAGGCCATTGCCACACCCACCAATGATACTAAAACAGTGCTAAAGTTCCTCCAGAAACATATCTTTAGTAGGTTTAGTGTCCCTAGAGTACTAATCAGTGATGGGGGCACTCACTTCTCCAATAAACAGCTTTACTCTGCCATGGTTCGGTATGGAATTCGCCATAAGGTGGCTACTCCATATCATCCACAAACTAATGGGCAAGCTGAAGTCTCTAATAGAGAATTAAAGAGAATCCTAGAACAGACAGTAAGTACCCGTAGAAGATTACAAGTGTATCACCATATGGTTATGTGGAGCTTCAAGATATTGATTCTGATAAGAGGTTCATTGTCAATGGACAGAGAATCAAGCACTATCTTGAAGGCAACGTTGAGCAAGAGTGCTCAAGGCTGAAGCTAGATTAAAAGCTCAGCAAGGTCCAGCTAAAGACAATAAAGAAGCGCTTGTTGAGAGGCAACCCAGCCATGGGCATCAATCCTCTAAGCATTTTGCCCTAGTTTTATTTTTATTTGTTTATATAGAGTTCATTGATAACAAGGTAAAGAATCAATTGCATAAGCTCACAGGGTTACAGAAGAAATCTGCACACAAAACAGAGAAAAAGAGCCCACTGGCAAGAAAACCCAGTAAGAGCCTATTTTGGGCGTTCAGCGCCCAAAAGAGGCAACCAGTGGGCGCTGAACGCCAGTAAGGATAGCAATCTGGCGTTCAATGCCAGAAAAGGGCAACAACTGGGCGTTGAACGCCCAAGAGAGCAGCTTTTGGGCATTGAACGCCCAAAACAGGCAGTGTTTGGGCGTTCAAACGCCAGGATAGTGGGGAGGAGGTAAAAATCATTCTTCTTCATATTTTTTCATTCTAATTTTAAAATTCCATGTTTTTAATTCATGATTTCTTGCATAAACATGTTAAGAACTTTGATTTTGAAAATCCCTCTTTAAAAATATCAAATGTATCTTAATCCATAAGCACCAAGCCTCTTTGCAAATTCAATCCAACTCTTTTCAAATCCTTTTTTTAAAACAAATCTATCTTTTCAACTCATCAATATCTTTTTCAAAATCTCCACTTTTTCTTTTTCAAAATCTAGATCTATCTTTTTCAAAAATCTTTCATATCTTTTCAATTTTAAACTATATCCTCTCTTATCATATCTTCTATCTTATCTTTTCCAAATCAATCTTTTTTATCATATCTTTATCTTTTTTTTCAAAAACCCACCCTCCCTCCCTTTAAATTTGGGTTCGGCCTCCCTCCCCTTCCATCAACAATTGCACCTAGCTCTCCTTCTATCCCTCTCCTTTCTTTTCTTTTGCTTGAGGACAAGCAAACCTCTAAGTTTGGTGTGTTTATCCACGATCACTAAGATCATGGCTCCTAAAGGAAAATAACCCACTCCAAGAGGCAAGAAAGAGAGCATTCCAAAACCACTTTGGAATCAAGGAAAGTTCTTATCTAAAGAACATTCAGACCATTATAACAAAATAATGGGTCTGAGATCAGTGATCCCGGAAGTTAGATTCGATCTGAAAGAAGATGAATATTCGGAGATCCAGGAGCAAATTCGAATCAGAAACTGGAAAGTCCTAGCTAATCCTGAAATGAAAGTAGGGAGGAACATGGTTCAGGAGTTCTATGCTAATATGTAGCAAACTGACAAGCAGAAACTATCTGGGACTGCTTTCTATGACTATGTGGTCAGAGGAAAGATTGTTCATACCTACCCTGACAGGATCAGGGAGATCTTAAAGCTACCTCAGCTGAAAGATGATCCAGACTCCTTCAACAGGAGAATGATGAGAACAGACAAGGGCCTGGATAAGATTCTAGAGGACATATGTATCCCTAGAGCCAGGTGGACCACCAACACAAAGGGTGTCCCAAATCAACTCAAGAGAGAAGATCTCAAACCAGTCGCCAGAGGATGGCTGGACTTCATTGGGCATTCTCTGTTGCCCACTAGCAACCGTTCTGAAGTAACTGTGAAAAGAGCAGTGATGATCCATTGCATCATGATGGGAAAAGAAGTGGAAGTTCATCAGCTAATCTCAGCTGAACTCTACAAAATTGCTAACAAAAAATTCTAAAGAGGCCAGGTTGGCTTATCCAAGCATGATTTCTCTGCTCTGCAAGGATGTTGGAGTAAGGATGGGAATAACTGAGTATATCTCAGTTGAGAAACCAATCACCAAAGCATCAATGGAAAAACAGCAAGCACAGGATGATCCCACCAAGAGGAAAACACAGGAATTTCTTCCAGAAATCCCTCAATCTGAATACTGGGAGTATCTTGAGACGTCTGTTACCAAGATACGGGAAGCTATGGAACAAATAATAAAAGAACAGAAGGAACACAGTCAAATTCTTACCTATATGTTTAAAGAACAAGAGGAGCAAGGGCGTGACTTAAGGGAATTGAAGCGCCAGAAGTTATCTCTTGAAGGACCAAGCACCCCACGGATCAGAGGAACACCCACTTCCCAGAACAAAGGTTGTTAAATTCCACTTTCTGCTTTAACTCTGTGATAGTGTCATTATAGAAGTTCACCTTAGGAGTCATATAGTAGTAATTAGTATCTATTTTGATTTTATCTCCAATTAAGCCATAGTTTATTTTTCTCATCATCAGCAAATATGAATAAAATAGTAGATCTTTTGAATAAGAGGCAATAAAATTTCGAGTTTTAATAAGAGAAATTCTAAATAGTTACATGTGGTGGCAATACTTTCTGTCTTCTGAATAATTGCTTGAATAGTGCATATGTCTTTTGAATTTGTTGTTTAAGACTGTTAAATATGTTGGCTCTTGAAAGAATGATAAACATGAGACATGTTATTGATAATCTGAAAAATCATAAAAATGATTCTTAAAGCAAGAAAAAGCAGCAAAAAAAAGCCAATAACCCTTAAAACCAAAAGGCAAGGGTAATAAAAAGGATCCCAAGGCTTTGAGCATCAGTGGATAGGAGGGCCTAAGGGAATAGAATCCTGGACTAAGCGGCTAAACCAAGCTGTCCCTAACCATGTGCTTGTGGCGTGAAGGTGTCAAGTGGAAACTTGAGACTGAGCGGTTAAAGTCAAGGTCCAAGGCAGAAAGAAGAGTGTGCTTAAGAACTCTGGACACCTCTAATTGGGGACTTTAGCAAAGCTGAGTCACAATCTAAAAGGTTCACCTAATTATGTGTCTGTGGCATTTATGTATCCGGTGGTAATACTGGAAAACAAAGTGCATAGGGCCACGGCCAAGACTCATGAAATAGCTGTGTTCAAGAATAATCATACTGAAATAGGAGAATCAATAACACTATCTGAATTCTAAGTTCCTATAGATGCCAATCACTCTGAGCTTCAATGGATAAAGTGAGATGCCAAAACTGTTCGGAAGCAAAAAGCTACTAGTCCCGCTCATCTAATTAGAATCTGAGCTTCACTCAAAACTCTGAGATATTATTGCTTCTCAACCTATTAGTCTTCTATTTTATTTGTCTAGTTGCTTGAGGACAAGCAACAGTTTAAGTTTGGTGTTGTGATGAGTGGATATTTTATACGCTTTTTGGGGTTAATTTCATATAGCTTTTAGTATGTTTTAGTGAGTTTTTTGTTTGTTTCCATTAGTTTTTAGGAAAAATTCATATTTCTGGACTTTACTATGAGTTGTGTGTTTTTCTGTAATTTCAGGTATTTTTCTGGCTGAAATTGAGTGAGTTGAGCAAAAATCTAATTCAGGCTGAAAAAGGACTGCTGATGCTGTTGGATTCTGACCTCCCTGCACTCAAAGTGGATTTTCTGGAGCTACAGAACTCAAAATGGAGCGCTTCCAATTGCGTTGAAAATTAGACATCCAGGGCTTTCCAGCAATATATAATAGTCCATACTTTACTCAAGGATAGAGGACGTAAACTGGCGTTCAACGCCAGTTCTCTGCCCAATTCTGGCGTCCAGCGGCAGAAAAGGATTAAAAGTTGGAGTTCAACGCCAAAAATGGATCCAAACCTGGCGTTGAACGCCCAAAACAGCCTCATACACGTGAATTATTTAAGTCTCAGCCCCATCACACACCAAGTGGGCCCCAGAAGTGGATCTCTGCACCATCTGTCATAGTCTACTCACTTTTTGTAATCCTAGGCTACTAGTTTAGTATTTAAACAACTTTTAGAGACTTATTTTGCATCTCATGACATTTCAGATCTGAACTTTGTACTCTTTGATGGCATGAGTCTCTAAACTCCATTGTTGGGGGTGTGGAGCTCTGCTGTGTCTCAATGAATTAATGCAAGTATTTCTGTTTTCCATTCAAACATGCGTGTTCCTATCTAAGATATCCATTCGCGCCTAACTATGGAGAAGGTGATGATCAGTGACACTCATCACCTTTCTCAATCCATGAACGTGTGTCTGACAATCACCTCCGTTCTACATCAGATTGAATGAATATCTCTTAGATTCCTTAATCAGAATCTTCGTGGTATAAGCTAGATTGATGGCGGCATTCATGAGAATCCGGAAAATCTAAACCTTGTCTGTGGTATTCCGAGTAGGATTCAGGGATTGAATGACTGTGACAAGCTTCAAACTCACGAGTGCTGGGCGTAGTGACAGACGCAAAAGGAGGGTGAATCCTATTCCAGCATGATCGGGAACCTCAGATGATTAGCCATGCTGTGACAGAGCATTTGGACCATTTTCACAAGAGGAGGGGATGTAACCATTGACAACGGTGATGCCCCAACACACAGCTTGCCATAGAAGGACGTGCGTGCGTGAATCAGAGGACAAAGGAAAGCAGAGATTCAGAAGACAAAGCATCTCCAAAACTCCAACATATTCTCCATTACTGCATAACAAGTAACCTTTAACCCATGCTCTCTTGTTTATTCGCAATTCAACTGATAAATACAATTGACTTCCTGACTAAGAATTGCAAGATAACCATAGATTGCTTCAAACCAACAATCTCCGTGAGATTCGACCCTTACTCACATAAAGTATTACTTGGATGACCCAGTGCACTTGCTGGTTAGTGGTACGAGTTGTGAAAAGTGTGATTCACAATTCGTGCACCAATAACAGATAAAATAGTTATAAACAACCACACATAAATACATCACAAGTAGTTGAAAACATTCGGTGATTCAGCCTTTATTAGAATATAGACTGTTAGTTAGAACACCCCTAGATATAGCTAAATAATATCTATATACATGTATATACATACAACATCCCAGGTCCTGACCTGTTCAAGAGGTCCCTAAGCTGGCACCTAGGCTAGCCTAGACTCTATACTCACCTAGTCCCACTAAACTACTAAAGCGAGGGAAAGTACGTTCTAGGTCTTCAAAACTCAAGTCAGGTGGAACGTCATCAAAAGATAGAACATCATCTGCTACTCCTCTGCACGATCAGTCTTTTCCACAGGACGTCTCTCTGGTACCTCATAAAGTAGCCACACAATAGAAATCTTGTACACAGGATTTAGGTTAAAGTGCGCATACGAACGGGGTGCAGACGTTGACTGGTCTCAAAGTATATACATATAATCAGAGAACGATATTCACCCTAGACTCAGAAGACTATCTAGAGCAGAATCCTCTTCTTGCGAACGGTCATCAGCGAACTATGGTAAGGTACTCTTTCTTCCATCTGAAGGGGGAAGGGAGAGAGAAGGGGTAAGAACTGGGGAGTTCTTAGTAGGGTCAGGGTTATTAGTTACGTTCATTAATTCTATGTTGTTTAGCAGACTATTAGCAGAATACAAAGAAGCAGTAATTAGAAAACATAGATAAGTAGAGAAGATAGAGAAAACAGATAGCAGAACACAAACAGAAAAATACAAGAAAATAACACAAGCGCAGAGAATGGAATACAAACAAGGAAAGCATACATTCATACCACAATCATAACAAATGAAATGCGCAACCAAGTATGATGCATGTTTAGCCCTAGCGCAGGTAATGAGCTCATCTGTCGGTTTCTACCCGCTCCCGACGTAACCCGAAGCAGCTAAAACGGGTATGGTTTTCCAGTCAGCATAGGTACAGTTCTCACTAACCGACGTATGCGTCATATCCTCTATAAGCAAACTCTGCCTTACAGGTGGCAGCATTCCAGCCGTGTATGAAATCATATTCTCTGTAAGCAATGCTTGCCTTACAGGTGCGACATTCTAGCCGTGTATGAATTAATATCCTCTGCAAGTGATCCCAGGTTATTAGTTGCAGGTACAGCTCTCAATAGCTGTGTAACACTGGAAAACATTCTGTGGTCGTACCACTATCTATCTGACTGCCTTCACGCAGCAGATCATTACATAATCATTCTCATTATCATCATTCATCATCATTCTCATTATTCATCATCATTTTCACATTCTTATGCAGTACCTCTTTCTTTCTCTATTCAATCATACTGTACAAACTTTACATCTTTCACTTTTACAATATCCTGGTTCAAACCATTTCTCTTTATCATATTATTCTTTTCTCTTTGTATCTCTTTACTTTACTCTGGTTACTCTGTGCTCTGTGTTACTTTATTCTGCTCTGATTTCTCTGTTTAACATGTGTATTTAAAGCTTATGTAAATTTCGATATGAATAGTTATCCCGTCCCAGGTATAGGTTCATTAAGTCTATACTGAAACAGTTTAACTTTTAATATAACACCTAACCCTAGTCGCAACTCAAGTACTAACTAAGTTGGCCTAGTTCGTTCACTAGTCTCTGTCTGTTTTTCTGTCATTAAAATTTTATTGACTTTTTCTTTGGTTTTTATCTTTTCTTTAACTTTTTATCTTTTCTTTATCTTTGCCTCACTATCATGTTATTACCACTCCCTAAGTGTTTTATGATGGTAATTATGAGATTCTGCACTTAAAGTTGTCTTTCTAAAGCTTTTACAGAAAATTGCCTTTTCCGTATTATTTTATTATTTTTATTAAAATATTATTTTTAATTAAATATTATTATTTAATATTTTATTATTATTTATTATTTAATACTAAATTTTCAAAAATTAACTTACCTTTTACTTTTAACCTTTACAATTCACTTTTTACCACCCGTAACTTTTAATATTTCTACTTTTACCACCCTAACTTCCAGAAATTACCATATAACCCCTTAAACACCAAAAATTTTACTTACTCGCCCTTTCTAAGATCTAAAAGGTGTTCTTCAATGTTCTTCACCACACTCAAAGTGTTCTTCGTGTTCTC
>NC_029794.2:75193318-75265837 GCF_000816755.2 Arachis ipaensis | reverse complement strand
CCCTACCTGGTTTTGCTGCTCCTAATTCGGTTAAACTTTCAGGTGGTCCTTAAACACTTTTTCCTCCTAAATCACATCAAGAACAACTTTAAATCCAAAAATTCTCAACAGACCAAATCTCACTCAGTATGTTAGGAAGATATATCTCACCTTAGACTTGCTGGAAATTCACGTTTCTTGGCCCTCAAGTCAACTTAAGCATGATTCCTAAGGAAGAACATCAAGAAAACACATGTTTTGCATGGTTTTCCTTGAAAACCGAATTGAAATGGGAGGGAGACAGCCATCTCACCTTATTTCCATCCTTGATAAGTTACATGGTTATTTAGAGGAAGAAGAGAGGATCATTTTGGTGAAATCGGAATTTTGATTTGAGTTTTAGTTCAGAAGAAATCAAGCTTTGAAGATTAAGTGTTCATGAAAGTTTCTCTCTTTTCTCTCTTGTTATTTTCGGCCAAAATGAAGAAATGAGACAGCCTTGGAGGTCTTGGGGGTGTAAGTTGAGTTGTGATTGGTTGGCTTGGAGGTGGGTTAAAATAATATTAAAATATCTCAGGTGTATAACTACTAAAACTTGATGTATCGGAACACTTGTAAAAACATCTCTAAAAATTATTTTCTGAGCTACTAGCATAAATGACACTAGTAACATATTTATTATGAGAATAAAACATGTATAATGAGGCCTTAGCATTGCTAAAGACATCAAAGAGTGCTGGTGCTAAGCTGTACCAGTAAACTGTGAACCCGGTTAAACCGATTTCCTGTTTTTAACTAAAACAGACCAGGTAACCTTATAATATCATTCAAGAATCTTCTAATACTAATATAATGATAATATTATACTATTATCTCTCTTCTCTCATGAATCGAGTTCGGTTCGTCAAACTGAGACTACTTTCGAGAATCAAAATTAAAACTCCTAACCGATACGGATCCAAAACTAGGTTCTTCGTGATTGCGTTATCGAGCTTGCCTCGGAAAAGGTTCTAGTTTAAGGATGACATAATGACAAGGATTGAGATACTTTATGATATAGAAGAGGTGTTCCCTTTGCTGATCTTCCAGTGAAATCCGTGCCTTTAGAAAAGATCTCGCGAACTCAAAAATCAGGGTTGTTACAATCAGCCTGTTGAGAAACCTCAAAAGTACCACAATTACACCCCACTCAGAGTATCACTTGTAGACGTATATAGAGCGATATGCAACACTAAAAAGATCCTGCCACCTCGTATGATTAAACATAAAAGAGGAGGAGGAAATCAGACAGAGTATTGTGAATATCACCGAATCTATGGACATTCTACCAATGACTACTTTGATCTAAAGAATGTAATTGAAAAACTTGCCAGAGAAGGGAGACTAGATCGGTTTCTAGTTAATAAAACTGACGAGCCAAGGAAAAGAAGAAAGGATGAAGAGGTCGGACGAGTCGAACACCCACCTCACACCCCTGAGAGACATGTTCATATGATAAATGGGGGATTCGCAAGAGGTACGATCTTTAAGTCGTCACGCTAGAGACACCGCAAAGAGGTGTACCATGTTGGAGGGGGAGACAGGTCGGTCGACCTCCCCAGTATCACCTTCACCAAAGAAGACACCATATGAATCATCCCAGGGCACGATGACCCATGGTCGTTACTATAATACTAGCCAACGCCAACCTCCACAGAACACTAATCGACCAGGGAAGTTCTGCGAGTATCTTGTTCAAATCTGCCTTCGGCAAGCTCGGCCTACAAGAAAAAGGGCTCGGAGTATATCTGAATAGCTTGTTCGGACTAGGAGACACCCCGATCCAACCACTAGGATACATCTCCCTGCACACAACCTTTGGAAAAGGAACTTGGTCAAGGACATTAAGCATAGACTATATTGTAGTCGACGTGAGCTCGGCCTACAATGCTTTAATAGGTCGGACAATGCTAAACCAGCTCGCTGCTGTGGTCTCCACTCCACACCTATGCATGAAGTTTCCCACTCTGGAAGGAATTCCTACCATAAAAGGAGACCATAAACTCGCGCGACGTTGTTACAACAAAAGTCTTAACCCTCTTTTGCTGATACCAACGTTGGGGCAAAAGTTTGGGGTCAAACTTTTGCTCCAACATTGGCCTCCCCTTGCACACTCATGGTGCCAACGTTAGCCAAAAAGTTAGAGGCTAACGTTGGCGCAAACTTTTGCTCTCCAGGGTGTTGATTTGTGATGCCAAAAGTTTGCCAAAAAGTTTGAGGCAAACTTTTGCTCCATCTTTTTGCCCAAAAGTTTGCACAAAAGTTTGAGGCAAACTTTTGGTCCAGCTTTTTGCTCCCTTGTTCATTTTCACTTATTCCAAAAGTTTGAGCTAAAGTTTGAGGCAAACTTTTGCTCAAACTTTTTGTCCTCTCTTCCTCCTAGCCATTCCTCCTTGCTTCAACCTTTCTCCAAGCTTTCTTCACCTATCATTAATCAACCAAACACATCAAAGCTATGCTCAAAATCATGAGATATTCATTCTTTCATAATATGTGACAATTATAGCATAAAACCTCATGAAATTGCATTAATTCATACATGGTTGATTAAATCAAAGGAAACATGAAAATCTACCCAATTGGCTTGCTTATGGCTCAAGAAAGTCCATAATTCAATTGAAAACAAAAGAAAAAGGCTAGTGAAACTAGGCTAAGATGACTTGTCATCAAGAGGCAGGTATCATAAGGGAGGTAAAATACCCATTATGGCTAGCCAATGTGGTGTTGGTCAAAAAGTCAAATAGGAAGTGGCGGATGTGTACCGATTACACCGACCTCAATAAAGCCTGCCCAAAAGATCCCTACCCACTCCCAAACATCGACACACTAGTTGACCTTCTTCAGGGTATCGGTACCTCTCCTTCATGGATGCTTACTCATGATACAATCAGATCCCGATGTATCAACCCGACCAAGAGAAGACGTTCCTGACCCCAAAAGCAAACTATTGCTATGTAGTTATGCCCTTCGGACTCAAGAACGCAGGTGCTACCTACAAAAGACTGATGAACAAAGTCTTCGCCGACCACATCGGAAAGCTAATGGAGGTTTATGTAGATGACATACTGGTAAAAACACAAAGTAAGGAATCGTTATTTTTCGACCTCACTAAGGTGTTTAATACCATAAGAAAGCATGATATGCGACTTAACCCTACAAAATGCACCTTCACGGTAGAAGCTGGCAAATTCCTGGGCTTTATCCTCACTCAAAGAGAAATCAAAGCAAACCCAGGTAAGTGCCAGGCTATACTTCACATGAAAAGTCCGACCTGTGTCAAAGAGGTCCAGCAGCTTAATGGAAGACTAGCCGCTCTATCTAGATTCCTAACCAGATCAGCCCTAAGATCTCTCCCCTTCTACGCAACATTAAGGAAGGGACAGAGCTTTGAGCGGACCCCAGAATGCGAACAAGCCTTCTGATGAGCGGATAATTTATACGTTTTTTTGCATTATTTTTAGTATGTTTTTAGTATATTTTAGTTAGTTTTTATTATGTTTTTATTAGTTTTTATTCAAGAATCATATTTCTGGACTTTACTATGAGTTTGTGTGTTTTTCTGTGATTTCAAGTATTTTCTGGCTGAAATTGTGGGACCTGAGCAAAAATCTGATTCAGAGGCTGAAAAAGGACTACAGATGCTGTTAGATTCTGACCTCCCTGAAGTCGAAGTGGATTTTCTGGAGTTACAGAAGCCCAATTGGCACACTCTCAATTGCGTTGGAAATTAGACATCCTGGGCTTTTCAGCAATATATAATAGTCCATACTTTGCCCGAGATTTGATGGCCCAAACTAGCGTTCTAGGTCAGCATAGAAATTCTGGCGTCAAAACGCCAGAACTAGCATGAAAACTGGGGTTAAACGCCCAAACTGGCACAAAAGCTGGCATTTAACTCCAAGAAAGGTCTCTAAATATTCTAGCTTGAAGCAAGAAAAAATGATTCTTGAAGCAAGAAAAAGCAGTGAATACAAAGCTTGTGAAAAAAATAAACAAAAAAAAAAAGAAAAAAAATAGAGAAGGAAAAAGCAAGCAGCGAAAGCCAATAGCCCTTTAAACCAAAAGGCAAGGGTAAAATAAAAGGATCCAAGGCTTTGAGCATCAGTGGATAGGAGGGCCTACAGGAATAAAATCCTAGCCTAAGCGGCTAAACCAAGCTGTCCCTAACCATGTGCTTGTGGCGTGAAGGTGTCAAGTGAGAAGCTTGAGACTGAGCGGTTAAAATCGTGGTCCAAAGCAAAAAGAGTGAGCTTAAGAGCTCTGGACACCTCTAATTGGGGACTCTAGCAAAGCTGAATCACAATCTGAAAAGGTTCACCCAGTTATGTGTCTGTGGCATTTATGTATCCGGTAGTAATACTAGAAAACAAAATGCTTAGGGTCACGGCCAAGACTCATAAAGTAACTGTGTTCAAGAATCAACATACTGAACTAGGAGAACAAATAACACTATCTAAATTCTGAGTTCCTATAGATGCCAATCATTCTAAACTTCAAAGGATAAAGTGAGATGCCAAAACTGTTCAGAAGCAAAAAGCTAATAGCCCTGCTCATCTAATTAAGACTGATCTTCATAGATGTTTTTGGAATTCATTGTATATTCTCTTCTTTTTATCCTATTTGATTTTCAGTTCCTTGGGGACAAGCAACAATTTAAGTTTGGTGTTGTGATGAGCGGATAATTTATACGCTTTTTGGCATTGTTTTTAGTATGTTTTTAGTATATTTGAGTTAGTTTTTATTATTTTTTATTAGTTTTTATTCAAAAATCATATTTCTAGACTTTACTATGAGTTTGTGTATTTTTCTGTGATTTCAGGTATTTTCTGGCTGAAATTGAGAGACCTGAGCAAAAATCTGATTCAGAGGCTGAAAAAGTACTACAGATGTTGTTGGATTCTGACCTCCATGCACTCGAAGTGGATTTTTTGGAGCTACAGAAGCCCAATTGGCGAGCTCTTAATTACGTTGGAAACTAGACATCCTGGGCTTTCCAGAAATATATAATAGTCCATACTTTGCCGAGATTTGATGGCCCAAACTGGCGTTCCAATTCAGCATAGAAATTCTGGCGTCAAAACGCCAGAACTGGCATGAAAACTGGAGTTAAATGCCCAAACTGGCACAAAAGCTGGCGTTTAACTCCAAGAAAGGTCTCTACACGTGAAAGCTTCAATGCTCAGCCCAAGCACACACCAAGTGGGCCCCGGAATTGGATTTTTACACTAACTATTCTAGCTTACTCATTTTCTGTAACCCTAGGTCACTAGTTTATTATAAAAACTACTTTTAGTGATTCATCTTGTACCTCATGACACTTTACACGTTTCATATTGTATTCTCTACGGCAGGAGTCTCTAAACCCCATGGTTGGGGGTGAGGAGCTCTGCTGTGTTTTGATGGATTAAAGCAATTACTACTGTTTTCCATTCAATCACGCTTGTTTCTATTCTAAGATATTCATTCGCACTTCAACCTCATGAATGTGATGATCCGTGACACTCATCATCATTCTCACCTATGAACGCATGCCTGACAACCACCTCCGTTCTACATGCAATCAAGCTTGAATGTGTATCTCTTGGGTTTCTAATCTAAGATTGGAACCTTCGTGGTATAGGCTAGAATTATTGGCGGCCATTCCTGAGATCAGGAAAGTCTAAACCTTGTCTGTGGTATTCTGAGTAGGATCTGGGAAGGGATGACTGTGACGAGCTTAAAACTCACGAGTGCTGGGCATAGTGACAGACGCAAAAGGATCAATGGATCCTATTCCAACATGAGTGAGAACCGATAGATGATTGGACGTGCGGTGACAGCGCAATTGGACCATTTTCACTGAGAGGACGGATGGTAGCCATTGACAACGGTGATCCACCAACATACAGCTTGCCATGGAAGGAGCCTTGCGTGCAAGAAGAAGAAGACAGTAGGAAAGCAGAAATTTAGAAGACAAAGCATCTCCAAAACCTCAACCTATTCTCCATTACTGCATAACAAGTATTTATTTCATGTTCTTTTACTTTTTAAAATTAAATCTGAGAATTATTGATATCCTGACTAAGAGTTACAAGATAATCATAGCTTGCTTCAAGCCGACAATCTCCGTGGGATCGACCCTTACTCACGTAAGGTATTACTTGGACGACCCAGTGCACTTGCTGGTTAGTTGTGCGGAGTTGCAAAAGTGTGATTGTAATTTCGTGCACCACCTTCTAAGATTTCAAGAAATTTTTAGGGCAACCACCTGTCCTTACTCGACCTCAGGAAGGTGAAGAGCTGATACTATACCTCGCCGTAGGAAGTCGGGCAAAAGCCTCAGCACTAGTCAAAGAAGACGAAAGGAAAGGTGGGTTCAATATTTTCATCTAAAAAGAAGGGCCGAGCTCCCTCAACAGCTCGGACCTTGAAGTACTAGTTCTTGAAGTCGCAAAAGGACTCATCATACATCGAAATCATTTTCTTTCCTTGAGTAGCTCAGAAAAAAATCCAAGAGGCTTTCTTCTTAGCTACCCCAGGCTTGGTCAACATGAAAAGGTGTAGAAAGAGAGTTTGGGTAGGTCGGACACCCAATTCTTGATGCAACAATTGAAAAATCTTTATGAAACCCCATGAGTTCGGATGGAGCTGAGAAGGGGCCACATTACAAGACCACAACAGGTCGGTCTCAAAAGCGAAAAAAGGGATGATGATACCCAGCTGCATAAAAAAGTAGTCATACATATAGAAAAAGGGACGTTCTCCCTAAGGGTCAGGCGGCACCAGTTCATAGTTCTTCTCATCATCCCTATTACTACAAATCCTATGAAATCTCCTAAGTCGTTCACAATACTCGAGGTCAGCTACAGTCACACACATAAGAACTATCGAATCTAGCAAATCGGCCATACCAGCAGGAACTTTCGAAGACATCTCGACAATATTTTTTCGGGAAGACATAGGCCAACTATCCCTATAGTAAGAAAAAGAAGAAAAGGATTACTACCAAACAATTCTGGCAAATAAGGAAATAACTCGGACAATAAAAAGTAATCAGTAAGCGTCAGATATGGCAGTAAAAGGGAAACCCCAGGACTCGCGCTAAAGTCCAGGGGCACCCTTTTGGAGGCAACAACAAGGAAAGAATTCAAAGTCGACAGTCTATGCCCTAAACCAGTCCAAACACCTCTAAAATAAAGAATACAAGTGGAACAATCAAATCTTTTACCATTTCTCCATATAAACAGCAAAGACCATCATCGACATCGACCATGCAAAGAATCATCAAGAAAGCTACAACCATTTCCTACCAATAGTTTAACAAAAAACAAAACTTTACACAAAGATAGGGTCATGCAACATTCAAAAGAAACAGGAACGGCGACAAGCAAAAAGCTCCGCGAAAGCAAACTACTAGAAGACAAGGATCACCACAAAGATGCAAACTTTTACAGAAAAATGTTGAAAACGAAATGTCGAAAAGAAAGACACAATCTTTTTTCGAAAGGAACAAGATCCTCAGAGACGAAATCAGTAAAAGTCACATGCAACAGTGAAGACAAACAAGAAGGCGACTATCGAAACAAAAAAAGGAAATAGAATACCAACCTGTAGAGGAAGAGGAAGCAAGCGCGAGGGAAGGCTCAGACAGAAGCAAACGATTAAATCTGCGCCAACAAAACGCTCTCGAGTAAAGAAGATAGAAAGTTTGGGGGCATGTAAACAAGAAGAAGTCAGAAGGAACGAAGTGCTTAGTAAACAACGAGCAAAGAGCGAAAAAAAAGGGAGGAAGAAATCGAAAGTGATTCTTTAATTTCAAAATGAAGTACAAAAGAGGGAAAACAAATGGCACGTTCCTAAGAAGGCGCAACGCGCGCTACAATTAAAAAATAGAGAAACGCTTCGCATTCAAACAGAAGCAGGCCTACCAGAAGTTATACGAGAGATCAACCAAAAGCTAAATGCTCGAGCACAACTTCCTCAAAGGGGTCGAGGTCTAAAGACACGACCTCAAGGGAAAGATCAAACTCGAGCAGGGGCACTGTTCATACCATGGGTCGAGCTAGGCGAGCCAACCTGAACGAAGACAGAAACGAACAACTTCTTATAAAGGTTGGTCGACACCGACCACTTTCCAAAGAGCTCGGCCAAATTGCTATAAGGGCCCAACTAGGCCCAAAGCAGAAGATCACAGCCCGCTTAAAGATGGCTGGCCAAAGATAAGGGGACCCACCCCCAAAAAGATAAGATAAGATAACTAACTTATCTTAAAAGGGAGGTCACTCCACACTACTATAAATAGGATCCATTGATCCTTTTGTTCCAAATGCGCTGTCACCGCACGGCTAATCATCTGTCGGTTCTCGATCATGTTGGAATAGGATCCATTGATCCTTTTGCGTCTGTCACACGCCCAACAATCGCGAGTTTGAAGCTTGTCACAGTCATCCCTTCCCAAATCCTACTCGGAATACCACAGACAAGGTTTATACTTTCCAGATCTCAAGAATGACCGCCAATAATTATAGCCTATACCACGAAGGTTCCAATCTTAGATTAGAAACCCAAGAGATATGCATTCAAGCCATTGCTAGTAGAACAGAGGTGGTTGTCAGGCACATGTTCATAGGTGAGAATGATGATGAGTGTCAC
Organism: Arachis ipaensis; assembly: GCF_000816755.2. Classification (NCBI taxonomy): domain Eukaryota; kingdom Viridiplantae; phylum Streptophyta; class Magnoliopsida; order Fabales; family Fabaceae; genus Arachis; species Arachis ipaensis. Next base: position 75,257,188 of record NC_029794.2, on the reverse strand, counting down.
GGACCATCACATTCATCAAGTTGAAGAATGAATGAATATCTTAGATAAGAAGTAGGCGTGAATTGAATAGAAGAACAATAGTAATTGTATTAATTCATGAAGAACAGCAAAGCTCCACACCTTAATCTATGGTGTGTAGAGACTCCACCGTTGAAGATACATAAGAACAAAAGGTCCAGGCATGGCCGAATGGCCAGCCCCCGATGTGAACATAAAGATCAAAAGGTGTATATGAAAAGCGTCTAAATACAATAGCAAAAGGTCCTATTTATAGAAAACTAGTAGCCCAGGGTTACAGAAATAGGTAATTAATGCAGAAATCTTCTTCCGGGCTCACTTGGTGTGTGCTTTGGCTGAGCATTGAAGCTTCCATGTGTAGAGACTTTTCTTGGAGTTAAACGCTAGCTTTTGTGCTAGTTTGGGCGTTTAACTCCAGCTTTTATGCCAGTTCTGGCGTTTTGACGTCAGAATTTCTATGCTGATATTGATCGCCGGTTTGGGCCATCAAATCTTGGGCAAAGTATAAAATATTATATATTGCTGGAAAGCCCAGGATGTCTACTTTCCAACGCAATTAAGAGTGTGCCAATTGGGCTTCTGTGGCTCCAGAAAATCCACTTTGAGTGCAGGGAGGTCAGAATCCAACAGCATCTGCAATCCTTTTTCAGCCTCTGAATCAGATTTTTACTCAGGTCCCTCAATTTCAGCCAAAAAATACCTGAAATCACAGAAAAACACACAAACTCATAGTAAAGTCCAGAAATGTGATTTTTAAATAAAAACTAATAAAAATATAATAAAAACTAACTAAAATATACTAAGAACATACTAAAAACAATGCCAAAAAGCGTATAAATTATCCGCTCATCACAACACCAAACATAAATTGTTGCTTGTCCCCAAGAAACTAAAAATCAAATAGGATAAGAAGAAGAGAATATACAATGAATTCCAAAAACATCTATGAAGATCAGTATTAATTAGATGAGCGGGGCTTTTAGCTTTTTGCTTCTGAACAGTTTTGGCATCTCACTTTATCCTTTGAAGTTCGGAATGATTGGCTTCTATAGGAACTCTGAATCTAGATAGTGTTATTGATTCTCCTAGTTAAGTATGTTGATTCTTGAACACAGCTACTTTATGAGTTTTGGCCGTGACCCTAAGCATTTTGTTTTCCAGTATTACCACCGGATACATAAATGCCACAGACACAAAACTGGGTGAACCTTTTCAGATTGTGACTCAGCTTTGCTAGAGTCCCCAATTAGAAGTGTCCAGAGCTCTTAAGCACACTCTTTTTTTGCTTTGGACCACGACTTTAACGGCTTAGTCTCAAGTTTTCACTTGACACCTTCACGCCACAAGCACATGGTTAGGGACAGCTTGGTTTAGCCGCTTAGGCCAGGATTTTATTCCTGTGGGCCCTCCTATCCACTGATGCTCAAAGCCTTGGATCTTTTTTATTTTACCCTTGCCTTTTGGTTTTAAGGACTATTGGCTTTTTCTGCTTGCTTTTTCTCTCTTTTTTTTTGCAAGCTTTTCACTGCTTTTTCTTGCTTCAAGAATCAATTTTATGATTTTTCAGATTATCAAATAACATTTCTCCTTTTCCCATCATTCTTTGAAGAACCAACAATTTTAACATTCTTAAACAACAAATTTAAAAATATGCACTGTTCAAGCATTCATTCAAAAAAACAATAGTATTGCCACCACATCAAAATAATTAAACTGTTTTAAAATTCGAAATTCATGTACTTCTTTTTCTCTTTCAATTAAAAGCATTTTTCATTTAAGAAAGGTGATGGATTCATTTTCATAGCTTTAAGGCATAGACACTTAGACACTAGTTATCATGTATTAAAGACACAAACATAAATAAACATAAAGCATAAAAATTCGAAAAACAGAAAAATAAGAGCAAGGAGATTAAAGAACGGGTCCACCTTAGTGATGGCAGCTAGTTCTTCCTCTTGAAGATCTTATGGAGTGCTTGAGCTCCTCAGTGTCTCTTCCTTGCCTTTGTTGCTCCTCCCTCATGACCTTTTAGTCTTCTCTAATTTCATGGAGGAGGATGGAATGCTCTTGGTGCTCCACCCTTAGTTGTCCCATTTGGAACTTAATTCTCCTAGGGAGGTGTTGATTTTCTCCTAATAGTTTTGTGGAGGAAAATGCATCCCTTGAGGCGTCTCAGGGATTTCTTGATGGGGATTTTCCTCATGATCTTGTTGAGGTCTATGAGTGGGCTCTCTTGTTTGCTCCATCCTTTTCTTAGTGATGGGCTTGTCCTCTTCAATGAGGAGTCTTGGCCACAACTTCATAGAAGTGGTCTTGATGGACCTTTGAGATGAATCTCTCCATCTCCCATGACTCAAAGGTGGAAGCAATTGCCTTTCCTTTCCTCTTTCTAGAGGTTTCTCCGGCCTTAGGTGCTATAAATGGTTATGGAAAAACAAAAAAGCTGAGCTTTTCCACACCAAACTTAAAAGGTTTGCTCGTCCTCAAGCAAAAGAATAAAGAAAGGAGGAGAAGAAGAAGAGATGGAGGAGATAGAGGTGTGTGAATTGTTCGGCCAAAGGGGGTTTTAGGTGGTTATGATGTGGAAAAGGAAGGAGTGATGGTTTGAATTTGAGTGGGTGGGTGTAGGTGGGTTGTATGATGGTTTTGGAGGAGTAATGGAGGTGATTGGTGGAGGTTATTTGGGGAAGAGTATTATGAAAAAATGTGAAGAAGTGAGAGAGAGTGAGTTGAGGTTGGTGGGGATCTTGTGGGGTCCACAGATCCTGAGGTGTCAAGGATTTCTCATCCCTGCACCAATTAGGCGTGCAAAACACCCTTAGAGTGCAATTCTGGTGTTAAACGCCAGCTATATGCCCCCTTTCTGGCGTTAAATGCCAGTCTGGTGCCCATTTCTGGCGTTAAACGCCCAGAATGGTGCCAGACTGGGCGTTTAACGCCCATTCTGCTACCCTTACTGGCATTTAAACGCCAGTAAGCTTCTCCTCCAGGGTGTGCTGTTTTTAATACTATTTTTCATTCTATTTTTGCTTTTTCAGTTGTTTTTGTGACTTCACATGATCATCAACCTACAGAAAACATAAAATGACAATGGAAAATAAATATATATAATTAAATAAAATTAGGTTGACTCCTAACAAGCGCTTCTTTAATGTTAATAGCTTGACAGTGAGCTCTCATGGAGTCTCACAGATAATCAGAGTAGGGTTGGGGCCTCTCAACACCAAACTTAGAGTTTGGTTGTGGCCTCCCAACACCAAACTTAGAGTTTGGTTGTGGCCTCCCAACACCAAACTTAGAGTTTGGTTGTGGCCTCCTAACACCAAACTTAGAGTTTGAATGTCGGGGTTTTGTTTGACTTTGTATTGAGAGAAGCTTTTCATGCTTCCTCTCCATGGTTAGAGAAGGAGATCCTTGAGCTTTAAACACAAGGGAGTACTCATTCACTTGAAGGACCAATTTTCCTCTATCAACATCAATCACAGCTCTTGCTGTGGCTAGGAAGGGTCTGCCAAGGATGATCGATTCATCCATACACTTCCCAGTGTCTAGGATTATGAAATCAGCAGGGATGGAGTGGCCTTCAACCTTTACCAAGACATCCTCTACAAGTCCATAAGCCTGTTTTCTTGAATTGGCTGCCATCTCTAGTGAGATTCTTATAGCTTGTACCTCAAGGATTCCTAGCTTCTCCATTACAGAGAGAGGCATGAGGTTTATTCTTGACCCTAGGTCACACAGAGCCTTCTCAAAGGTCATGGTGCCTATGGTACAAGGTATTGAGAACTTTCCAGGATCTTGTCTCTTCAGAGGTAATTTCTGCCTAGTCAAGTCATCCAGTTCTTTGGGGAGCAAGGGGGGTTCATCCTCCCAAGTCTCATTACCAAATAGCTTGGCATTTAGCTTCATGATTGCTCCAAGGTACTTAGCAACTTGTTCTTCAGTAACATCTTCATCCTCTTCAGAGGAAGAATATTCAACAGAGCTCATGAATGGCAAAAGTAAGTTCAATGGAATCTCTATGGTCTCAGTGTGAGCCTCAGATTCCCATGGTTCCTCATTAGGGAACTCCTTAGACGCCAGTGGACGTCCATTGAGGTCTTCCTCAATGGAAATCACTGCCTCTTCCTCCTTTCCAGGTTCGGCCGTGTAGGTTATGTTGATGGCCTTGCACTCTCCTTTTGGATTCTCTTTTGTATTGCTTGGAAGAGTACAAGGAGGGAGTTCAGTAACTTTCTTACTCAGCTAACCCACTTATGCCTCCAAATTTCTAATGGAGGACCTTGTTTCAGTCATGAAACTTTGAGTGGTTTTAATTAGATCAGAGACTATAGTTGCTAAGTCAGAGTGGCTCTGCTTAGAATTCTCTGTCTGTTGTTGAGAAGATGATGGAAAAGGTTTGCCATTGCTAAACCTATTTCTTCCACCATTATTGTTGTTGAAGCCTTGTTGAGGCCTCTGTTGATCCTTCCATGAGAGTTTTGGATGATTTCTCCATGAAGGATTATAGGTGCTTCCGTAGGGTTCTCCCATGTAATTCACCTCTCCCATTGCTGGGTTCTCAGAACCATAAGCTTCTTCTTCAGATGAAGCTTCTTTGGTACTGCCTGTTGCTGCTTGCATTCCAGACAGACTCTGAGAAATCATATTGACTTGTTGAGTCAATATTTTATTCTGAGCCAATATGGCATTCATAGTATCAATCTCAAGAACTCCCTTCTTCTGAGGCGTCCCATTGTTCACAGGATTCCTCTCAGAGGTGTACATGAACTGGTTATTTGTAACCATTTCAATGAGTTCTTGAGCTTCTGCAGGAGTTTTCAGATGAAGAGAACCTCATGCAGAATGGTCCAATGACATTTTTGACAACTCAGACAGACCATCATAGAATATACTTATGATGCTCCATTCTGGAAGCATGTCAGTAGGATACCTTTTGATCAGTTACTTATATCTTTCCCAAGCTTCATAGAGGGACTCACCTTCCTTCTGTCTGAAGGTTTGGATTTCCACTCTAAGCTTGCTCATCTTTTGAGGTGGAAAGAATTTGGCCAGGAAAGCACTGACTAGCTTTTCCCAAGAGTTCAAGCTTTTCTTAGGTTGTGAATCCAACCATGTTCTAGCTCTGTCTCTTACAGCAAAAGGGAAAAGCATAAGCCTGTAGACCTCGGGATTAACCCCATTGGTCTTGACAATATCACAAATTTGCAAGAATTCAGATAAGAACAAATGGGGGATCTTCCAATGGAAGTCCATGAAACTTGCAATTCTGTTGCATTAGAGAAACTAATTGAGGCTTAAACTCAAAGTTCTTTGCTCCAATGGCATGAATTGAGATGCTTCTTCCATAGAAATTGGAAGTTGGTGTAGTGAAATCACCAAGCACCTTCCTTGCATTGTTGTTATTGGGTTCGGCCATAATTGTTTTCTCTGTTTCGAAAATTTCAGTTAGGTCCTCTTCAGAGTATTGTGCTTTAGCTTCTCTTAGTTTCCTCTTAAGAGTCCTTTCAGGTTCAGGATCAGCTTCAACAAGAATTCCTTTGTCCTTGTTCCTGCTCATATGAAAGAGAAAAAAACAAGAAAGTATGGAATCCTCTATGTCACAGTATATAGATTCCTTTGTGTGAGTAGAAGAAGAGGAGAATAGAAGAAGGAGAAGAGAAAAATTCAAAAATTAATTAAAATAAAATAAAAATATTTTTGTTTTCATTTTAAATATTAATTAGAATTCAAAAATTAAAATTAAAATAAAACTAAATTAAAATTAAAAACAATTAGTTAATTAAAAAGAATTTTGAAAAAGGGGGAAGGAGTTTTCGAAAATTAGAGAAAGAAAAGTAGTTAGGTAGTTTTGAAAAAAAGATATGATTGAAATAGAAAACTTTTAAAATCAAACAAAAAGTCAAGTAGTTAATTGAAAAATATTTGAAAATCAATTTTGAAAAGATAAGAAGTTAGAAAGGATTTTGAAATTGATTTTGAAAAAGATATGATTGAAAATTTATTTTGAAAAAGATTGAAAGGGAAATTAAAAAGATTTGATTTTGAAATTGATTTTTAAAAAGTTATGATTGAAATAAAAAAAATTTGAATTGAAAATTAGAAAGATTTGATTTTTGAAATTAAAGTTGATTACTTGACTAAAAAGAGACTAAAAGATATGATTTTAGAATTTATAGATTGATCATTTCTTAATAGGTAAGTAACAACTTGAAAATTTTTGAATCTAAATATTAATTGCTAGCATTAATTTCGAAAATTATGAAATAAAAATAAGAAAAAGATTTTGAAAATCAATTATAAAGTTTTCGAAAATATGAAGGAAAAAAATGAAAAAGATTTGATTTTTGAAAAGGATTTGAAAAGATAGAATTTTTAAATTGAAAATTGACTTGACTAACAAGAAACAATTAAATTTTAAAACTTTATGACTAAATCAATTCAAATTTTTGAAATTTATGAGTAAAATAAGGGAAAGATATTTTTTTGATTTTTAAATTTTAATAATGAGAGAGAAAAATACTAAATTGAAACAAAATATAAAAATTATGAATCAAAGCAAGAAGAATATGCAAGAACACTTTGAATGTCAAGATGAACACCAAGAACATATTTTTGAAAATTTTTAAGAAAATAAAGATATGCAAGACATCAAACTTAAAAATTTGTAAACTATAGACACTAATAATTCAAGAATGCATATGAAAAATAAGAAAAAACACCAAACAAGAAAATACAAAGATCAAACAAGAAAAATCATCAAGAACAATTTGAAGATCAATGAAGAACATATGATGAATTTTCGAAAATTAAAGAAAATTATAAAAGCATGCAATTGAACGAAAATTTTTTGGTTTTTATGATTTTATTAAATTTTTTTGTATTTTTTCGAAAATTATTTTGGGATGAATGAAAAAGAAGAAATTCTTTTTTTTTTTGGCATTTTTTGAAAATAAGGAGTAAAAAGCTTAAAAATAAAATAAAATTACCTACTCTGAGCAACAAGATGAACCGTCAGTTGTCCAAACTCGAACAATCCCCGGCAACGGCACCAAAAACTTGGTGCACAAAATTGTGATCATTAATAATGGCGCCAAAGACTTGGAGCTCTCAAACGTGAATCACGCTTTGTCACAATTCCGCACAACTAACCAGCAAGTGCACTGGGTCGTCCAAGTAATACCTTACGTGAGTAAGGGTCGATCCCATGGAGACTGTCGGCTTGAAGCAAGCTATGGTCATCTTGTAAATCTCAGTCAGGTAGATTCAAATGGTTATGGAGGATTGATAATTAAAAGATGAATAAAACATAAAATAAGATAGAGATACTTATGTAATTCATTGGTAGGAATTTCAGATGAGCGTATGAAGATGCTTTGTTCCTCTTGAACCTCTGCTTTCCTATTGCCTTCATCCAATCATTCATACTCCCTTCCATGGCAAGCTTTATGTTGGGCATCACCGTTGTCAATGGCTACTTCCCGTCCTCTCAGTGAAAATGTTCCAAATGCGTTGTCACCGCACGGCTAATTATTTGTCGGTTCTCGATCATGTTGGAATAGGATCCATTGATCCTTTTGCGTCTGTCACACGCCCAACAATCGCGAGTTTGAAGCTCATCACAGTCATCCCTTCCCAGATCCTACTTGGAATACCACAGACAAGGTTTAGACTTTCCGGATCTCAAGAATGACCGCCAATAATTCTAGCCTATACCACGAAGGTTCCAATCTTAGATTAGAAACCCAAGAGATACGCATTCAAGCCATTGCTAGCAAAACAGAGGTGGTTGTCAGGCACATGTTCATAGGTGAGAATGATGATGAGTGTCACGGATCATCACATTCATCAAGTTGAAGAACGAATGAATATCTTAGAGAAGAAGTAGGCGTCAATTGAATAGAAAAACAATAGTAATTGTATTAATTCATGAAGAACAACAGAGCTCCACACCTTAATCTATGGTGTGTAGAGACTCCACCGTTGAAGATACATAAGAACAAAAGGTCCAAGCATGGCCGAATGGCCAGCCCCAGAACGTGAACATAAAGATCAAAAGGTATATATGAAAAGCGTATAAATACAATAGCAAAAGGTCCTATTTATAGAAAACTAGTAGCCTAGGGTTACAGAAATAGGTAATTAATGCAGAAATCTTCTTTTGGGCCCACTTGGTGTGTGATTGGGCTGAGCATTGAAGCTTCCATGTGTAGAGACTTTTCTTGGAGTTAAACGCCAACTTTTGTGCCAGTTTGGGCGTTTAACTCCAGCTTTTATGCCAGTTCTGGCGTTTTGACGCCAGAATTCTATGCTGAATCTGAACGCCAGTTTGGGCCATCAAATCTTGGGCAAAGTATGGACTATTATATATTGCTGGAAAGTCGAGGATGTCTAATTTCCAACAGAATTAAGAGCGTGCCAATTGGGCTTCTGTAGCTCCAGAAAATCCACTTCGAGTGCAGGGAGGTCAAGATCCAATAGCATCTGCAGTCCTTTTTCAGCCTCTAAATCAGATTTTTGCTCAGGTCCCTCAATTTCAGCCAGAAAATACCTGAAATCACAGAAAAACACACAAACTCATAGTAAATTCCAGAAATGCGATTTTTGAATAAAAACTAATAAAAATATAATAAAAACTAACTAAAATATACTAAGAACATACTAAAAACAATGCCAAAAAGCGTATAAATTATCCGCTCATCAGAGAGATTCATCACCAAATCACCCCAAGACCACTTCTATGAAGTAGTGGCAAAGAAAAAGGTGATCCATGAGGTACCTTTTAAGCTTAAAAAGAATGAGTATCCAGAGATCCGACGAGAAATCTGGAGAAGAGGTTGGGAAGTTCTAACCAATCCCATCCAACAGTTTGGGATCTTAATGGTGCAAGAGTTCTATGCTAATGCATGGGTCACAAAAAATCATAACATTAGTGTGAACCCTCATCCTAAGAATTGGATCACCATGGTCCGAGGGAGAATCTTATATTTTAGCCAGGAAAGTGTGAGGTTGGCATTCAACTTGCCTTTGATGCATGGAGACCCACATCCTTACACTAGAAGAGTCAATCTTGATCAAAGGCTAGATCAAGTGCTCCTAGATATCTGTGTGGAAGGAGCACAGTGGAAAAGGGATTCCCAAGGCAAGCCTATCCAACTAAGAAGGCCTAACCTCAAGCCCCTAGCTAGAGGATGGTTGCAATTCATCTAACGCTCTATCATCCCTACTAGCAACCAGTCTGAAGTGACCATAGACTGAGCCATCATGAACCATTGCATCATGCTTGGAGAGAAGGTGGAAGTACATGAGGTGATACCTCAAGAGTTGTACAAAGTGGCGGATAAGCCCTCCACCCAAGCAAGGTTAGCTTTCCCTCATCTTATCTGTCAACTATGCAATTCTGCTGGAATTGTCATAGAAGGTGACACTCCAATTGAGGAGGACAAGCCCATCACTAAAAGAAGGATGGAGCATACTAGAGAGCAGGCACATGAACCACAGCATGAGCATGTGGAGCCGCCTCAACATAAGATCCCTGAGATGTCTCAAGGGATGTATTTTCCTCCTCAAGGCTATTGGGAACAATGGCATACTTAAGTAGGAGAATTAAGCTCTAACATGAATTAGTTGAGGATGGAGCATGTAATGGCCTAGCCTCGAAGAAACGGCGCTTTTTCGGGATCAAATAGAATTTTTATGGAATTTTTAGGAATTTTAGTGCATATAAGCATCTCTGCTGCACAGGTGCTGTGTCATCAAGCTGCTGAGTCAGCACCTTGACCGCACCAGACACCTCTCCTGATCTAAGTAAGCACGTCGCAAAAAGTTGCGTTTTTGAGCCACTTCGGGTCCGAATTTCAAAATTCTAATTTCTGTGGTTAGTCTCTATGTGACGAGCTAATCTCAAATTTTGTTATGGAATTTATAGGAATTTTAGTACATATAAGCACCTCTGCTGCACAGGTGTTGTGTCATCAAGCTGCTAAGTCAGCAGCTTGACTGCACCAGACACCTCTCGTGATCTAAGCAGGCACATCGCAAAAAGTTGCATTTTTGAGCCACTTCGAGTCCGAATTTCAAAATTCTTATTTCCGTGGTAGTCTCTATGTGACGAGCCAATCTCGAATTTTGAGAGAAAAATTATATTAATATAATATTCATATATTATTATTTTATTTAGAATATTATATTATTATTTCTCTGTTGTGGTTAATGTTGATCTATGTTTAGTAATATAATAACTGAGCTAGAAATCTACCGGTAAATGGATAATACCGGCATCCTTAGATGAACTTAGCAATGCTAATGCTTCATCATATATCTTTTATCCTCATGATTACTGTTCATATCCTGGGTCGAGGTGTACGACGTGGGCTGACTGAAGACAACACGACTTAACTGTTTCGACCAGGATGACCCGACCTCTTTATAAAAGAGGTCGACCAAACCGCTACAGAGGCCCAAGAAAGCCCAGACAAAGGAATACGACCGAAGTCCAAAGGCAGCTGAAGCCTAGAGTGATAAGGGCGGTTCCCTTAAAGATAAAGATAACCCCGCTCAAAGATAAGATAAGATAACTATCTTATCTACAGGAAAGATCATTCTACAACATTATAAATACGCTGGAGCACCCAGGTATAACTCAGACTCTGATTCTACAAAAAACCTGCATAATACCCTTGCTAACTTAACCATTGGAGTCCCTTGCAGGTACAACCCCCCTCCGATGATGAAGGATCAGCAGCAATGCCAGTCCCACAAGTCGGACGCGATAGCTCCGGCCACCGCCAACAAGTCGGACACGTCATCTCCGACCAGCACTGAAGATCTCGACCGAGATCGACCTACAGTTTCAGGTAACCCTCGAAACATTGGCACCGTTGTCGGGGATCCTGGAAGTCATCCCATCATCATGGTGGACAACCTTGACAACGACCACAACTCTGATTTAGAAAACAGAACACCGCATAAGAATGCGGACACCACACCAAATGATACTTTTCAGCCTAACAAAGACAAGAATTTGCCAAGCACAGGAGTCATTGAGGCACTTCAAGCTCAACAAGATCGTCTCAAACAGCTCGAAAAAGAGGTCGAATATCAACGGGAAGGCGAGAGAGACCTACGAAGGGAAACTAGGCGACGGCGAGAATTAGAGGACAAGCTCCTAAAGTTTGAAGCCGACCTTAAAACTAAGATTACCCGATCCAGTCATGAAGATATCCCCTGCAAAGATCAAGACCCATTCACCAAAGAGATCATGAAAGCCAAAATCCCAAAAGACTTCAAATCCCCTGACATGACTCCGTACGACGGCACATCGGATCCCAGCCATCATCTCAGCAATTTCATAAGTAGAATGTATCTCACGAATACCTCTGATGCCATTCGATGCAAAGCCTTCCCAGCAACCCTGACAAAGACAGCAATTAAGTGGTTCGACACTCTACCCCCCAGATCCATCACAAGTTTCGACGACTTCGCCAAGAAATTTCTTGCCAGATTTTCCATCCAGAAGGACAAAGCCAAACATGCACCAAGCCTACTAGGGATCAAGCAAGGAGATCAGGAGAGTCTTTGCAGTTACATGGAAATGTTCAACAAAGCATGCCTGGACATACAAAGCCTACCAATAGCAGCAGCCAGTATGGGTCTCATCAATGGCCTACGAGAAGGACCTTTTAGTCACTCCATATCAAAGAAACATCTGACCTCAATAATGAGGTGTAAGAGCAAGCTGAGAAGTACATCAACATGGAGGAAAACTCTCGGCTAGGAGAAACCACAAAATCCAGATTCTCCTACTCTACCCGGGATAAGGATAAAGAATCCAAGAAAAAAGAAGATCAATACGGTGAAAAGCTTAAAAAATACAACAATACCCCTCTCCGGGCGTCTCTTGCGGATGTTTACCGAGAAGTATGCCATACTGAAAATATACCACCACCTCGTGTACTCAAAATCAAGAAAGGAGGAGGAAATCGGACGAAATACTATGAATATCACCGAATCTATGGACATCCTACCAATGAGTGCTTCGACTTGAAAAATGTTATTGAGAAATTGGTAAGAGAAGGACGACTAGATCGGTATTTAGCCAACAAATCTGAAGAACCACGAAAAAGAAGAAGGGACGAAGAAGTCGGACGAATAGAACGACCACCTCAATCCCTAGAGAGACACGTTCATATGATAAACGGAGGATTCGCAGGAAGGGGATCTCAAAATCAGCTCGCAAAAGGCACCTCAAAGAAGTATATCATGTCGAGGGAGGAGAAGGATCACCCGACCTCCCTACTATTACTTTCACCCAAGAAGACGCGGCAGGCATCATCACGGAACATGACGATACTATGGTCATCACTATTATATTGGCCAATGCAAACCTCCACCGCACACTGGTGGACCAAGAAAGCTAGGCGGATATCTTGTTTAAATCTGCCTTCGATAAACTCGGTCTGCATGAGAAAGAACTTATAGCATATCCGAATAGCTTGTTTGGACTAGGACATACCCCAATCCAACCACTTGGATACATCTCACTCCACACAACCTTTGAAAAAGGAACCCGATCAAGGACACTCAACATAGACTACATTGTAGTCCACGTAAGCTCAGCCTACAATGCCCTGATAGGTCGGGCAACATTGAACCAGCTTACAGTAGTAGTTTCAACTCCACATCTATGCATGAAATTTCCAACTCTAGAAGGGATTGCTATGATAAAAGGAGATCAGAAAATAGCGCAACGCTGTTACAATGAAAGTCTGAATCTCAGAGGCAATGAGGAAGAAATCCACACCATCGAACTCAGTGGAGTTCGAGGTTGGGAAAAACTTTGCCCACAACCCGAGGGCAAAATCGAAGAAGTCCAGATCAGAGATACCCCGGACAAAACAACAAATATTGGGGAAACCCTAAAGAAAGAGATGAAGGAGCCCTTGATATAATTCTTAAGGGATAATGTCGACCTCTTCGCATGGAGGGCCGCAGACATGCTGGGCATAGACCCCAAACTAATGTACCATAAACTGGCAGTATACACAGGATCTCGGCCAGTATAGCAGAAGCGTAGGAAACTCGGAACGGAAAGATCCCAAGCCGTGGAAGAATAGGTACAAGCTCTACTGGAGGCAGGATTCATAAGAGAAGTCAAGTACCCCCTATGGCTAGTGATGAGCGGATATTTTATACGCTTTTTGGGGTTAATTTCATATAGATTTTAGTATATTTTAGTTTGTTTTTAGTTTATTCTCATTAGTTTCTAGGCAAAATTCATATTTCTGGACTTTACTATGAGTTTGTATGTTTTTCTATGATTTTAGGTATTTTCTGGCTGAAATTGAGGGAGCTGAGCAAAAATCTGATTCAGGCTGAAAAAGGACTGCTGATGTTGTTGGATTCTGACCTCTCTGCACTCAAAATGGAATTTCTGGAGCTATAGGAGTCCAAATGACGCGCTTCCAATTGCGTTGGAAAGTAGACATCCAGGGCTTTCCAGCAATATATAATAGTCTATACTTTGCTTTCTCCAAAACTCCAACATATTCTCCATTATTGCATACAAGTATAATTTGTGTTCTGCCCTTTTTCTCCTTGCAATCATATTTCATAAGTGAATTATTTTATTGTCTTCCTGACTAAGAGGTATAAGATAACCATAGATTGCTTCAAGCCAACAATCTCCGTGGGATCGACCCTTACTCACGTAAGGTATTACTTGGACGACCCAGTGCACTTGCTGGTTAGTTGTGCGAAATTACGTTGTGAAGTAATTTTCGTGCACCAAGTTTTTGCCGCCGTTGCCGGGGAATCAATTTCGAATAATAATTCACAACCTGAGTAACAATTTCGCATACCAAGTTTTTGGCGCCGTTGCCAGGGATTGTTCGAGTTTTCGGCAAGCTTTTGGTCCGGTAACATCAATGCCAAGTTTGATCCGGCAACAACACCAAGTTTTTGGCGCCGTTGCCGGGGATTGTTCGAGTTTGGACAACTGACGGTTCATCTTGTTGCTCAGATTAGGTAATTTTCTTTTTGTTTTATTTTCAAAAATTTTTCAAAAATCTTTCAAAAATTTCTCCTTTGTTTTCGAAAAAAAAAATTTTAAAATAAAAATATTTTCAAAAAAATTATTTTTCGTCAGAATTTTTAAGAATGAATTCTAGTTTTTCATGAAGCATGTTGAAGCCTGGCTGGCTGTAAAGTCATGTCTGTAGGGAATGTCAGGCGTGTCATGTCTGGATACATACTAAGGCTTGGCTGCCTATTAAGCCATGCCTGACCCTTTGATTGGAGCTTTAGACTAAAGAGCATAAGATTCCTGGAATTCATATTAAAAATTTTGGAATCCTTATTTTTGTTTTTCAAAATGATTTTCGAAAAAATTAAAAGAAAATACAAAAAAAAATCATAAAATCATAAAAATCAAAAATATTTTGTGTTTCTTGTTTGAGTCTTGAGTCAATTTTTAAGTTTGGTGTCAATTGCATATTCATATTGCATTTTTCAAAAATTGCATTCATGCATGTGTTCTTCATGATCTTCAAGTTGTTCTTGGTAAGTCTTCTTGTTTGATCTTGATATTTTCTTGTTTTGCATTTTTTCTTGTTTTACATGTGCATTTTTGCATCCATAGAGTCTAAACATGAAAGATTTGATTCAAAATTTTCAAGTTTGTTACTTACTTGTTAAGAAAGATTCAAACTTTAAATTCTAGAATCATATCTTATGATTTCTTGTGAATCAAGTCATTAATTGTGATTTTAAAAATCAAATCTTTTTCAAAAACTAACTAAAATATACCAAAATCTATATGAAATTAACCCCAAAAAGTGTAAAAAATATCCGCTCATCACAACACCAAACTTGAACTGTTGCTTATCCTCAAGCAACCAGAAAAATAAAATAGAGGACTAATAGGTCAAGAAGCAATAATATCTCAGAGTTTTTGAGTGAAGCTCATATTCTAATTAGATGAGCGGGACTAGTAGCTTTTTGCTTCCGAACAGTTTTGGCATCTCACTTTATCCATTGAAGCTCAGAGTGATTGGCATCTATAGGAACTTAGAATTCAGATAGTGTTATTGATTCTCCTATTTCAGTATGATGATTCTTGAACACAGCTACTTTATGAGTCTTGGTCGTGGCCCTAAGCACTTTGTTTTCCAGTATCACCACCGGATACATAAATGCCACAGACACATAATTGGGTGAACCCTTTTAGATTGTGACTCAGCTTTGCTAAAGTCCCCAATTAGAGGTGTCCAGGGTTCTTAAGCACGCTCTTTTTTGCTTTGGACCTTGACTTTAACTGCTCAGTCTCAAGTTTTCACTTGCCACCTTCACGCCACAAGCACATGGCTAGGGACAGCCTGGTTTAGCCGCTTAGGCCAGGATTTTATTCCTTTAGGCCCTCCTATCCACTGATGCTCAAAGCCTTGGGATCCTTTTTATTCACCCTTGCCTTTTGGTTTTAAGAGCTTTTGGCTTTTTCTGCTTGCTTTTCTTTTTCTATATATATTTTTGCAAGCTTTGTTCTTTGCTGCTTTTTCTTGCTTCAAGAATCATTTTTATGTTTTTTTAGATTATCAATAACATGTCTCATGTTCATCATTCTTTCATTCTGGGAGAAATTCCTGTGTTTTCTTCTTGATGGGGTCATCCTGTGCTTGTTGTTTTTCCATTGATGCTTTGGTGATTGGTTTCTCAATTGAGATATACTCAGTTACTCCCATCCTTACTCTAGCGTCCTTACAGAGTAGAGAAATCAAGCTTGGGTAAGCCAACCTGGCCTCTTTAGAATTTTTGTTAGCAATTTTGTAGAATTCAGTTGAAATCAGTTGATGAACTTCCACTTCTTTTCCCATCATGATGCAATGGATCATCACTGCTCTTTTAACAGTGACTTTAGAACGGTTGCTAGTGGCAGCAGGGAATGCCCAATGAAGTCCAGCCAGCCTCTGGCCACTAGTTTGAGATCTTCTCTTTTGAGTTGATTAGGAACACCCTTTGTGCTGGTGGTCCACCTGGCTCCAGGGATGCATATGTCTTCTAGAATCTTATCCAGGCTCTTGTTTGTTCTCATCATTCTCCTATTGAAGGAGTCTAGATCATCTTTCAGCTGAGGTAGCTTTAAGATCTCTCTGATCTTGTCAGGGTGGGTATGAATAATCTTTCCTCTGACCACAGTTCGATAGTCATAGATATCAGATCCAGATAGTCTTTGCCTGTCTGTATGCCACATATTAGCATAGAACTCCTGGACCATATTCCTTCCCACTTTCGTTTTAGGATTGGCTAGGATCTACCAGTTCCTGATTCGGATTTGCTCCTGGATCTCCGGATATTCGTCTTCTTTCAGATCGAATCTAACTTCCGGGATCACTGATCTTAGACCCATTATTTTATAATAATGGTCTGAATGTTCTTTAGATAAGAACTTCCCTTGATTCCAAAGTTGTTTTGAAACGCTCTCTTTCTTGCCTCTTGAAGTGGGTTGTTTTCCCTTAGTAGCCATGCTCTTAGTGATCAGCTAGCCAATGTTGTCTTGGTGAAAAAGTCAAATGGGAAATGGCGGATGTGCACTGATTATACCGGCCTCAATAAAGCATGGCCGAAAGATCCCTATCCACTCCCAAATATTGACACTCTAGTGGATGCCTCCTCCAGATACAAGTACCTCTCGTTCATGGATGCTTATTCAGGATACAATCAAATCTCGATGTATCCACCTGATCAGGAAAAAACCTCATTCCTAACTCCAAGAACAAACTATTGTTACGTCATCATGCCATTCAGGCTCAAAAACGCAGGAGCTAGTTACCAAAGACTAATAAATAAAGTCTTCGCATACCATATCGGGAAACTCATGGAGGTATATGTAGACGACATATTGATAAAAATACAAAGTAAAGAGTCGCTACTATCCGACCTCACCAAAGTGTTCGACACCATAAGAAAGCACGGTATGCGACTCAATCCAGCAAAATGCACCTTTGCCGTAGAAGTTGGCAAGTTCTTGGGCTTCATGCTCAAACAAAGAGGAATTGAGGCAAACCCGGATAAATGTCGGGCAATACTTGACATGAATACTCCGACCTACGTAAAAGAAGTTCAATAACTCAACGGAAGACTGGCAGCCTTGACCAGATTCCTAGCCGGATCAGCCATAAGATCTCTCCCCTTCTACGCCACTTTAATCCACTCCCAAATATCGACACTCTAGTGGATGCCTCCTCCGGATACAAGTACCTCCGTTCATGGATGCTTATTCAGGATACAATCAAATCTCGATGTATCCACCTGATCAGGAAAAAACCTCATTCCTAACTCCAAGAACAAACTATTGTTACGTCATCATGCCATTCAGGCTCAAAAACGCAGGAGCTAGTTACCAAAGACTAATAAATAAAGTCTTCGCATACCATATCGGGAAACTCATGGAGGTATATGTAGACGACATATTGATAAAAATACAAAGTAAAGAGTCGCTACTATCCGACCTCACCAAAGTGTTCGACACCATAAGAAAGCACGGTATGCGACTCAATCCAGCAAAATGCACCTTTGCAATAGAAGCTGGCAAGTTCTTGGGCTTCATGCTTACGCAAAGAGGAATTGAGGTAAATCCGGATAAATGTCGGGCAATACTCGACATGAAAAGTCTGACCTGCGTCAAAGAGGTACAACAACTCAACAGAAGACTGACAGCCTTGTCCAGATTTCTAGCCAGATCGGCCATAAGATCTCTCCCCTTCTATGCCACTTTAAAGAAAGGAAAGAGGTTCGACTGGACAACGGAGTGTGAGCAGGCGTTCCAGGATTTCAAACGGTTCCTGGGACAACCACCTATCCTAACTCGACCACAGGAAGGAGAACCACTTGTATTATACCTTGCAGTAGGAAATCAGGCAATAGCCTCAACACTAGTCAGAGAAGACGGGAATGGGCAACAACCCATCTACTTATTCAGCAAAGCTCTACAAGGGGCAGAACTGAACTATTAAAAGATAGAAAAGTTTGCCTACGCCCTCATACTAACTTCCCGATGACTTCGCCCATACTTTCAAGCTCACACCATCAAGCTTCGGACTAATCAGCCCATGAAAGGCATTCTCCAGAAGACAGACTTAGCAGGAAGAATTCTACAATGGGCAGTCGAGTTATCTGAGTTTGATCTCAATACAAAGCTCGAACGGGCATCAAGTCCCAATATTTGGCCGACTTCATTGCTGAGTACACTAACACCCCGGGAACTCCCATAGAATGGAATCTCTACGTAGATGGCTCTTCAAACAAAATCGGAAGTGGCACGGGCGTGATAATAGAAAGCGATCAGGGAACCCAGATCGAACTTTCCCTCAAATTCGGGTTCCCTGCTTCAAACAACCAGGCCAAATATGAGGCACTACTAGCTGGTTTGAAGCTGGCTAAGGAGGTTGCTGCTCAAAAGCTTATCATCTTCAGCGACTCACAAATAATCACCTCACAAATAGTAGGGAGCTACCAAGCCAAGGATCCTACCATGAAGAAGTACTTGGACAATTCCAGGGAACAGCTCGGACAACTCGGGGAATATGAGGTACGCTACATACCTCGGGAACAGAATACTCGAGCTGATGCACTCTTAAAACTAGCCAGCACCAAACCAGGGGGCAACAATAGAAGCCTCATACAGGAAATACTCAAGAACCCGTCAATCTCAGAAGAAGAAAAGGTCCTAGCCATAACAGGTCTGGATCAAGGATGGAGGACTCCCATAATTAACTATCGCAAAATAGAAACACTCCTTACAGATAAGAAGGAGGCGAAGAGGTTAAAACGGGAGGCACAATACTACACCATCATAAACAATACTCTATACAAGAGAGGAATTTCAACACCACTGTTAAAATGTGAGCCGACTTCCAATACAAAGGAAGTTTTAGAAGAAGTACACAGTAGCATCTGTAGCAACCATCTCGGAGCACGAACTCTCGCCAAAAAGTATTCCGAGCCGGATTCTATTGGCCAACTTTGCAAAAGAAAGCAATCGAGTTCGTAAAGACATGCCCACCATGTCAGAAACATGCTAATTTTCACATCACCCCGTCAGAGGAACTCATCAGGGTAACTTCACCCTGGCCATTTGCAAAATGGGGACTCGACCTCCTTGGGCCCTTTCCTCAAGGATCAGGACAGGTCAAGTTCCTCATCGTAGGGGTAGACTATTTCACAAAGTGGATTGAGGTAGAGCCCCTAGCTAACGCCACTGCTCAAAGAAGTCAAAAATTCCTATATAGAATCATTGTCACAAGGTTTGGGGTTTCTTACTCCATTACCACAGACAATGGCACTCAATTCACAGATGCAGGCTTTAGAAAATTGGTTGCTGACTTAAAAATAAAACACCAATTCACTTCTGTAGAACATCCCTAAGCAAATGGACAAGCAGAAGCCGCCAATAAAGTCATATTAGCCGGACTAAAATGGAGATTACATGATGCAAAGGGAGCCTGGGATGAAGAGCTCCCACAAGTCCTATGGGCATATCGGACAACTCCACATTCCACAACAAGGGAATCACCCTTTCGACTAGCTTACGGAATGGAGGCAATGATCCCAGTGGAAATCGAAGAAGGGTCCCCCAGAACAATCTTCTAGAATGAAAAGGCCAACACCCAACTTCAAAAGAAAGAGCTCGACTTACTTCCTGAAATGCGGGAAAGAGCTCGGATCAACAAGGAGGCAATGAAACGCCGGATGGCCTCAAGGTACAATCAAAAGGTAATACAGCGAAGTTTTGCCAATAACGACCTCATCCTTATCTGAAATGATATCGGAACAAGTCGATCAGGAGAGGTGAAGCTAGCAGCTAATTGGAAAGGACCCTACCGAGTCATAGAGGTACTCAGAAAAGGCTACTACAGGCTGTCCAAACTCGAAGGGCTAGAGCTACCAAGGGCATGGCACGCCTACAACCTAAGAAGGTATTATAGTTAGGAGGTGATGCATGGAAACTTGTCTCTCAACCGATTTCCCTCGGCAAGTATACCGAATTGTCGTCAAGTAAAAACTCACAATAGAGTGAGGTCGAATCCCACAGGGATTGATTGGTCAAGCAACTTTAATTGGAGGAATGTTCTAGTTGAGCTAAGCAGAATTTGATTGGAGAATTGCAGGAAATTAAACGGCTCAAGTCTTGGATATGGGCCTTTGGATCTTTAGTTGAAGCAGTTGCAGTCTTCAGTGGGCTCAGCTTTGCTTGCAGAGAAAGTGTGAGTTAGGCATGGATGTTGTTTAGGACGTTAGTGGTGTCAACGTTAAGTGAAAATGTGGGTTCGAGAATGTTAGCGACGATCACCTTTTTCACTAACGTTCCTAACCCAAGATGGTCCACGTTAACTTCAACGTTAGTGGCACTAACGTGACCACTAACGTTGCCTCTTCGTCCTTCGCAAACGTTATTGGCAATCACCTTTTCCAATAACGTTTGCTTGTTGCCCTTCCTCCCTACGTTAGAGTCCACGATAGTGTACCTAATGTGACTCCTAACGTGGGCATGCTTCAGCCTCGAGAGCGTTAGTGACACTTACCTTTGTCACTAACGCTCCAAACGCCCCTCCTCACGTTAGTGCCTCACATTAATTATATTAACGTGGCCACTAACGTGGTGGTGATTGCCATCTCCAACGTTAGTGACAAAGGTGAGTGTCACTAACATTGGCTCATCAATTCTTTCCTCCACGTTAGCTTCCACGTTATGGTAACTAACGTGGCAACTAACATGGCTAATGGTGGCTTGGTCCAACGTTAGTGACAAAGGTGAGTGTCACTAACATTGGCACTTCTTTTTTCCTTCCACGTTAGAGTTCACGTTAATGTAATTAACGTAATTCTTAACGTGGCTAAGTGTGCCCCTTTTACCAACGTTAGTGGCATTCACTTTTACCACTAACATTGGAGCTTTACTTTTCCTCCACGTTAGCTTCCACGTTAATGTAGTTAACATGGCAACTAACATGGGTTATGATGGCTCATGAAGGCATTATTGGCGTTCACTTTTCTCATTAACGTTGCAAGTTAGCTCCCATTCCACGTTAATGGTCACGTTAGTTAGACTAATGTGGCTATTAACGTGGGATCTTCCTTGCTTCCTTTGTCCTGAAATCAAGCAAGTAAAGTGCATCAAAGCTAGGTTCTAACTCATGAGATCATGCATCATCTATTTTATCACCCAATTCATGCATAATTCTCAAAAAATCATATAAAATTCACAATGTTTGCTTGAATCAAGATGTAAGTGATTATCTACCCAAAACTTGCTTATTAACTAAGAAAATGCATGAAACTACCCTAAAACAGTAAAGAAAAGGTCACTAAAACTGGCCAAAATGTCCTGGCATCAGGAGGTAATAAAGATCTTAGGCCAAGGTGCACTCTTTTTCTTGAGAAAATTTTTTAACGAGGCGCCAAGCCAAGATCTATGAACTGCCTGACTCAGAAGGGTAAACACCCACATGTATATATTTTTCCTATTTGTCTACTTTTTATCTGGAATAAAACTTTTCAGATTTCTTCTACAAAGCCTCTCTACAGGTTGGCAAGTTGAAAAAAAAATTCATCACAACACCAAACTTAAAGCTTGCTTGTCCCTAAGCAAGTACTGAAACATGAGAATGATGAATGAAATGACAAGAGAAATAAGTCATTATTGTGGAAGTCATGTCCTTGGTTTTATGGGGTTTCATGCATAGCAACTTAGCTTCATTCCTTCACTGGCTTTCAGACCTTTATCATGCCCCGGAATACTCACTTGATAGCACCCTTTAAGTATACAATGCACCATTGTTGCTCTCTTAAGATTCACCTCTGAGTTATTCCCGTCGGGGAGGATGGATCTCCTTACAATTTCGAACCACTCCTTTGCTTCAGGAGTGAGGTCCCCTCTCTTGATGAACTTGGGCTTCCCCTGAGGGTATCGTACCCAATCAGCCCCTTGTACGCAAATATCTTGCACAATCCGGTCATGATCGGGCTGCTATCTATTCTGGAGTGATAGCTTTCTTCTGCAAATGGTATGGTTCGTAGATTTAACGCCCTCATGATGCTCATGGGATTGAAATCCACAGTCATCCCTCTCACGAAGCTTATATAGGAGTCATCTGCCTTATCATACCTGACTGCATTTGCATAAAACTCTCTTACAAGAGTTGCATTTACTTTTATGACTGGATCAATAAGGAGCTCCCATCTTCTCTTTTCCATCTTCTCTGTGATTTCGGGGCACTCAGTTTTTCTGACTTGAAAACCTAGCTCATATATGATCTCCTTATCAACCATCCACCCGAATTGCAATGCATGGTGAAAGGTTCTAAACTTCTTCTCATCAAAAGGGTGTTGCTCCATAGGCTCCTTTCCCTTTCGCCTTTTTGAGCTTGATGGTGCCATAAGTGATTTTTGATATGTGAAGGTGGGGAGTGTGTCTTTGATGGGGTAAGGGGAGTTGGGTTCCGAGAGTGGGAAGTGTAAAGAATGGGTATTGGAATGTGAAAGGGAGTATGGAATAATAACCACTTATATATGGAAGTGGTGAGTGAATGAAAGGTGTGGATTGATGGAGTGGGTGTATGATGAACGGATGGGGTTTAGCATGGGATGAGCACAAGGATCATCAACTATATGATGGGGTTGGTTCGATTTCCAAGCGTGTCATTCTTTCAATGTTGCATGGTAACATTTCCCAATGCATTCCCCTTGAAGACACGTGTATAGTCCTCTCCTTTTGTGGTGGCCGAACCCACCTCCTTCAATTGTCCCATCAATTCTCCTACAAAATAAAAGGGATGTGATTAATGAAATTATGGAAAGTGGCGGCAAAATTTAAAAAAAAAATTGGGATAACTACTTTTTAAAGTTTTTGTTTCTAACTAAGTGCTATTCATGAATGCAAACCAACTGACTTTTTAATTATTCATGTATGCAACATTAGTGCACCAAACTTAGTTTGTGTCCATGTGGTGTACAAAGTTTTGTTCAAGGCTCTAAGAATAACATGATATGAATTTCATTTATGCTCTTCTTCGTATGCCTTGAACACCAAACTTGTTCTTCACTATGTGCTGCATAAAAGGATTCGTTCAAGTATATGTCAAAGTTGATTTGGAATTCATAAACCTTGCATTATTAACTACTTTAAAGCATATAAAACATGGGTTACCTCCCATAAAGCACTTCTTTAGCGTCACTAGCTTGACGTTCTGACTTTGTCAGGGTGGTTGGTAATGCTTCAAATCTTCCCCCCTCGCAGTAAATCTATCTCCATTGGCTTCATCAAGAATCTCCACATGTTCTAAGGAGAGAATTCTGTTGATGGTGAAAACTTTAGGTAGCTGAGATGTGATGGTGGGAAGATGAGGTGGGATATCTAGGAAATAAGCTGAGATCACTTTATCCCCTGGAGAGAAGTCCTCTGTAGGGATCTTCTTGTTCCTCCATCTCCTTGGTGCCTTCTTCTTTGTTCCTTTTGATGTTGCCCTGCTCTTTGTGGCCTCTTTTTTCGAGGAAATTTTATTGCTGGTCTCATATAACTCTGGTGGTTTAGGTTCCTCCTAGTTTTCCTTTAGCCGTGACAACTGCTGACTGTCTTGTTCATTAACCAAAGGGATTCCCAGGTGTACAGCTTGTGCTTCAATGCTTGTTTCTTCCACCAATGCTCTGGCGTGCTCCCCCCTTGGTTCCTTATTTTCCTGATCTGCTTCTTGTGAGGGTTTGAAGACATTGAATGCGAGTTGTTCATCATGTATCCTTAGTGTTAGCTCTCCTCGCTCCACATCTATGAGCACTCTGGCTGTAGCTAGGAATGGTCTTCCCAATATGATTGGATGAAGGTGACTCTCTTCCATTTCCAATATGACAAAGTCTGTGGGAAGAAAGTAGTTCCCAACCTTCACCAATACATTTTTAACCACTCCTGTTGCTTGTTTTTGAGTTTTTTCAGCCAGCCTGATGACTACGTCTGTGGGCATTAGCTCATTGATCTGCAGCTTCTTCATAAGGGATAAAGGCATTAAGTTGATGCTTGCTTCCAGGTCACAGAGTCCTTTATCAAACATTGTTTCTCCTATGGCACAGGGGATGTGAAAACTCCCTGGGTTCTTCCTTTTTGTAGGCAACTCTGGTTGAATGAGAGCACTGCACTCCTTATTTATCACTATTGTTTGCCCTCCCTTGAGTGAGCTTTTCCTGGTCAGCAGCTCCTTCATATACTTAATGTATGAGGGCATTTGTTGGAGAGCCTTGATGAATGGTATGGTTGCATGGAGAGATGTAAACATATCAAGGAACTTTGAGTATATTCTCTTTTCTACACCACCTTTGAGTCTTTGGGGAAAAGGTGCATAAAGTTTCAGCATCTCCTTCTGTATAATTTTGGTTTCTTGGTGACCCTCTTCCTGCTTCTCTGCTGAAGTATCTCCATAGTGTTTGAAGGGTTTGTTCAGCTCTTCCTCAGTCTCCCTATCACTTATAGTGACCATCTTGCATTCTTCCCATCTTACTTTCATTGCTTCACCTATTGGGTTTTTCTCTGTGTCACTTGGGAAGCTGTCAGTAGGCTTGGGAATCTTCTCAGAGAGGTATCCCACTTGAAATTCTAGCCTCTTAATAGTGTCTCCCTGGTTTCTGATATTAGCTCGCACCTCCTCCTTGAACACCTTATTATCTTGGAGTTCCTTACATATGCCTTCAAGTAGAGTCTCAATCCTTGAGAGTCTATCTTCGGATGATGGTGAGTTGGGGTTGGAGGGATGAGAATGGCCATTTTGGTTTTGATATGGATGTTGAGAGGTGTTGTTAGGTGGGTGCTGATATGATCTCTGTGTGGAATATTGGTGAGCCGCATTGTTGTTGGGGTTGTGACGTCTCTGATCTTGGCCTTGATCTTGTTGATTTCCCCACCCAAAGTTTGGGTGGTTTCTCCAACCAGGATTATAAGTTTTGGAGTATGGATCATGGGTCTGCCTAGGTGAGTTTCCAATGTAGTTGGCTTATTCCTGATCACCCTCTGCTTCTGCATTCACTCCTTCTTGGGTTGCTGATGAGGTGGTGATTGCTGCCACTTGGTTCCTCTTCATCTTCTTGGTAAGGTTAGCCAGATGCTTGTTGATCATCTTGTTTTGGGCCAGCAGTGCATCCAGGTTGTTTAGCTCTATTACTCCTCTAGTGTTGCCTCTTTCAGAAGTATAGAAGTAGTCATTCTCAGCTACAATCTCAATGACATCTATGGCTTCTTCAATGGTCTTCTTCTTGTTCAGAGATCCCCCAGATGAGTGGTCTACTGCCTTCTTTGATTCATAAGAAAAACCTTCATAGAAAATGTGTAACTGCACCCAATCATTGAACATATCTGGCGGGCACCTTCTTGTCAAGTCCTTAAACCTCTCCCATGCTTCATAGAGAGTTTCACCATCTTGTTGCATGAAGGTTTGTACCTCAGCTCTCAACCTGTTGATCCGTTGAGGAGGATAGAATCTCGCCAAGAATTTGTTCACCACATCTTCCCAGGTTCTTAAGCTCTCCTTCGGGAAGGATTCCAGCCATTTAGATGCTTTGTCCTTGAGTGAGAAGGGAAACAGAAGTAGTCTATAGTTGTCAGGATGAACACCATTAGACTTCACAGTATCACATATCCTCAGGAATGTGGTGAGATGTTGATTTGATCTTCTTGGACACCTCCTCCGAATGAACAGTTGTTCTAAACAAGGGTGATGAGCTGTGGCTTTAGTTCAAAGTTATTGGCATGTATGGTTGGCTTTTGGATGCTACTTCTACAGTTTCCTGGGTTTGGATTCATGTAAGATCCCATAACTTTTCTCTCTTGCCCAGCATGATGCGCTGGACCTTCTCTACCATGGTTGTGGGCCTCTTTTTCATGATGGTTCTCCATATTCTCATCCATGTCTGGTTCAAAGTACTCCTCCTCTTCCTCAGCACCAACAACTCTCTTTCTTCTTGCTTCCCTCCTTAGTCTAAGGAAGGTTCTCTCAGGTTCAGAGTCAAAAGAAGTTGAAGCCCCACTTCTTCTACCTGTCAAACAACCAGCAAGACCAAAGTAAAAGGGAGATAAAGAGTATTCTTGTTAAAAATGCTATTAGTGTGAGTGATGCAATATATCAAACAGTTAGTGGTTTAGTGAACTAAATTGTAACAAATAAGAGAACACCACAAACGGGTAGGGGTAACGGAAAGAAAATAACTGAAACTGATAGTGAATCAATCAAACAGAAATTAAATCAAACAAAAGAAAAATGCTTAATCTAGTTATCCACCAATTTAATCATTGTTGATACAAAATCAATCCCCGGCAACGGCGCCATAAACTTGATGCACGGAAACTTATCTCTCAACAGATTTTCCTCGGCAAGTATACCGAATTGTCGTCAAGTAAAAACTCACAATAGAGTGAGGTTGAATTCCACAGGGATTGATTGGTCAAGCAACTTATATTTGAGGAATGTTCTAGTTGAGCTAAGCAGAATTTGATTGGAGAATTGCAGGAAATTAAATGGCAGGAAAATAAATGGCAGAAAATGTAATTGCTGGAAATAAAAGACTGAATGTAAATAACGGAAAGTAAATTGCAGAATCTTAAATGGGGAATGGGGAAGACGAACATAAAAGTAAATGGCAGAAAGTAAAGAGAATGGGTAAGATCAGAAATGGGGAATTCATTGGGCTTAGGAGATGTTGCATTCTCCGGATCAAGTTCATTCTCATCTCTTCCTCAATCAATGCATTCATTGATCTCCTTAGCAATCTTAAGTGATTGGATTCCAATTCCTTGGCAACCCAATCTCTCAAATCTTGATCAATAGCCAATTCCTTGGTCTAATTGCTCATGAGAAGAGATGAAGTATGGTCAATGATCATACCACATTTATTCCCAAATCAAAGTATTGGTAGGATTATATGTCACCATATCCATCCAAACCCAAATTTAGTCCAACATGAGAAAGCATTTCTAGCATGATCTCTTCATTCCACTTCCAAGGTCCGAAGAGATCCAAGTATGAATAGCTTCTTTTCCAAGATAACTACCCAATAGGATGAAGATTGAAAGTTTTCTAGTAAAATCAAGAGAAAAGAAAGAAGAAGAATAATGAAAACTATTATTGATCCATCAAATTACAACAGAGCTCCCTAACCCAATGAAAGGGGTTTAGTTGTTCATAGCTCTGGGAATGGAAAGCGTAAGTGTAAAGTACATTATGAAAACTAAAACTAGAAGTTACAGAGAAAGTAAAATATACAAAGTGTAGTTCTCTAAAATGCCAAAAGCTCCTCTGCTAGTTCAAAACTACTCCTATATATACTACTCTTCAGCTCTTCTAGTTGGCTCTTCAAGTCTTGGATATGGGCCTTTGGATCTTTAGTTGAAGCAGTTGCAGTCTTCAATGGGCTCAGCTTTGCTTGCAGAGAAAGTGTGAGTTAGGCATGGATGTTGTTTAGGATGTTAGTGGTGTCAACGTTAAGTGAAAATGTGGGTTCGAGAATGTTAGTGACGATCACCTTTTTCACTAACGTTCCTAACCCAAGATGGTCCACGTTAACTTCAACGTTAGTGGCACTAACATGACCACTAACGTTGCTTCTTGGTCCTTCGCAAACGTTATTTGCATTCACCTTTTCCAATAACGTTTGCTCGTTGCCCTTCCTCCCTACGTTAGAGTCCACGTTAGTGTAGCTAACGTGACTCCTAACGTGGGAATGCCTCAGCCTCGAGAGCGTTAGTGACACTTACCTTTGTCACTAACACTCCAAACGTCCCTCCTCACGTTAGTGCCTCAAGTTAATTGTATTACCGTGGCCACTAACGTGGTGGTGATTGCCATCTCCAACGTTAGTGACAGAGGTGAGTGTCACTAACGTTGGCTCATCAATTCTTTCCTCCATGTTAGCTTCTATGTTAATGTAACTAATGTTGCAACTAACGTGGCTAATGGTGGCTTGGTCCAACGTTAGTGACAAAGGTGAGTGTCACTAACGTTGGCACTTCTTTGTTCCTTCCACGTTAGAGTTCACGTTAATGTAATTAACGTGACTCTTAACATGGCTAAGTGTTCCCCTTTTTCCAACGTTAGTGGCATTCACTTTTACCACTAACGTTGGAGCTTTACTTTTCCTCCATATTATCTTCCACGTTAATGTAGTTAACGTGGCAACTAACATGGGTTATGATGGCTCACAAAGGCGTTATTGGCGATCACTTTTCTCATTAACGTTGCAAGTTAGCTCCCATTCCACGTTAATGGTCACGTTAGTTAGACTAACGTGGCTATTAACGTGGCATCTTCCTTGCTTCCTTTGTCCTGAAATCAAGCAAGTAAAGTGCATCAAAGCTAGGTTCTAACTCATGAGATTATGCATCATCTATTTTATCACTCAATTCATGCATAATTCTCAAAAAATCATATAAAATTCACAATGTTTGCTTGAATCAAGATGTAAGTGATTATCTTCCCAAAACTTGCTTATTAACTAAGAAAATGCATGAAACTACACTAAAACAGTAAAGAAAAGGTCAGTGAAACTGGCCAAAATACCCTGGCATCAGGAGGTAATAAAGATCTTAAGCCAAGGTGCACTCTTTTCCTTGAGAAGGTTTTTTAACGAGGCACCAAGCCAAGAACTATGAACTGCCTGACTTAGAAGGGTAAACACCCACATGTATATATTTTTCCTATTTGTCTACTTTTTATTTGGAATAAAACTTTTCAGATTTCTTCTACAAAGCCTCTCTACAGGTCGGCAAGGTGAAAAACAAATTCATCGCCCGACCACGATGAAAACCGAATTCATCGTGTGATATCAACAAAGGTCGACAAAAGTGAAAACCAAATTCACTGCTTGATCAAAACAAAGCTACAGGTCGGCAAGGTGACGATCAAACTCATCGTCTGACCACGACAAAATCGACAAAGTTATAAAAAATAATCCATAAGCTGAGGCCTGGCCAGCCCTGACTAAAAAATGGATTACTAGAAATAACTTATGAACGGACCGACATAAAGAAGTCAGACCAATCAACCAAAGCAATAAAAAGTTATAAAAAGCAAATCCATAGAAAGAGGCCTGACGAGGTCTGAGAAAAAATGGATTGCTATAACTTGGGATGAACCAACATGAAGAAGTCAGACCAGACTGATCAAAACGACAAAAAAGTTATAAAAAGTAATCCATAGAAAGAGGCCTGATCAGCCCTTATCAAAAGTGGATTACTAGAAATAACTTAGAAGAGATCGACATGAAGAAGTCGGCCCAGGTCGATCAAAAGCGACAGAGTTATAAAAAGTAAATCCATAAAAAAGAGATCCGGTGAGATCCAAATTAAAAATGGATTACTAAAAATAACTCGTAAGACTCAATGAAAGAAGTCGACAGGCAGAAGGCGTGCGCTAGAAGGGACACAGCTCGACCCAATGAAAGCCACGACCTCTCCCGAAATCAAATCACAAGTGTTCTATGAGAATACTAAAAAGAATAGTCTAACAAGGCTTGCCTCAAAAAGTCAGTTAGATCAAGACAGGAAAGAATCCAACACTAAGGAAATCAAAAAAGAGCTCGGACAGCGAAAAGCTCCAACACTCTTAAAGATTCCTGGAAATGCGAAAGATTGCAAACAAAACACATCAAGAACAAAAGCAAAGCTACTATAATCAACACTCAGATGGCCACCCGAAGGTCGACCTTAAGAGTTCAAAAGGCATTTATTTTTCCAAATAAAGTTGCTAAGGAAAAAGCAACTACAAAGTCACAGTCAAACAAAATTTATCAAAATAAGAGTTCAAAAGCCCACAAGCCTGGCTATACAAAACACATTAAAGATACATAAGCAAAAACTACAAAGGATTCAAGGATTCTCCAGTGGCGGCATCTCGAGGCGAAGGAGGACGAGTCTGGAGGGGGACAGCATCGACGGTCCCATCCGACCGGTTCAGGATCTGAACATCAGGATCCGAATCAGGGTGGTCGACCTCAGCTGCAGGAGTTGAAGAAGTTGGGGCAACAGAAGCCTTGGTGGATGGCACAGGAGGTGGATCTACATCATCATCATCTTCATCCAGAGCAGGGACAATCTTTCCATTTTCCACAATATTATCCAAACTGAAGAGAGATAGGTCGAGCTCGGGAGCAAGAACTCGGACCTGATCCTTCAAATTCTCATAAGCAGAAGTCACACTGCCCACGAGATGACGCTGGAGCTCAGCATAATCAGCCCGGGCAGATTCCAACCTCTCCCTAAGCTCTATCATCTCACCATAAGTCAGGACATATCTCTCCTTATGCTTCTGCGCCATTTCCTCAGCCAGATTTGCAGAAGCCACCGCAGTAGTAGCTCGAGTCTTTTCACCTTGCAACTCTTTTTCCAGCTTCGCCACCTTAACCTCGATCTCCTCCGTTAACCCCTTGATTCTGTCAAATTCTGATTTGGCCCCCTCCATAAAAGCCTTTGTTGCATGAATGGGAAGGTCATGAGTATTTCGGAATAAGGATGCTCCCATGTGTGCCATCTAAATACTACTTCGGGTAATGAAGTCCAAATGACGAAGAATGGATACATCATCAGTAGGAACAACACCATAAGGAGCGATTGTTTTATCAACAAACCCAATAGCATCAATGTCAGGGGCATCCAAATTAAAAGGCTCGACAGTCCTCTGTCTTTTTGGAGGAGGGACGGCAGGGGGAGAAGAGGTAGCAGCAGAAGTTTGGGGAGGATCAACCAAATAGACCTGAGGAGTAGGAATCATCCTCCTCGCCCCATAAGTGCTCAAGATCGACTTCTTAGGAGGAACCTGAGAAGATCCTTCCCTAGCGTCCTTAGCTGAGATGTTCTGGGCAGCTGTAGCTTTTCTTGCCTTTTTAAAGGCATTCATAGAATCATTATTCTTAGCCATCTTTGAAAAAACACATAAAAAACAAGTTACAAAACTGGAAGAAAAAGAAACAAAAAGCAAGTAAACAAAGAAAAAGAAAGTCGACCACTACCTGATAAACCCCATATTTAGGGTTTATCTTGTGTTGAATTTAGAGGGTTTTATCTTCTTTTCCCACATTTATCCAATGAAATAGCATG
This sequence comes from Arachis ipaensis, assembly GCF_000816755.2. Lineage (NCBI taxonomy): Eukaryota > Viridiplantae > Streptophyta > Magnoliopsida > Fabales > Fabaceae > Arachis > Arachis ipaensis. The sequence goes on along the minus strand of NC_029794.2, from coordinate 75,226,053 downwards.
GTTTTATAACTTCTTCTTTAATTGTGCTTAAGAGTGAAAACATAATTTTTAGGTCTTGAAAAGGCTAAATTTAATTCACCTTGATTCTATTAGATGCCTTGATATGTTTGTTAAGTGATTTTAGATTTAGGAGGCAAGGATTGGATCAAAGGAATGAAGAAAAAGCATGTAAAAATGGAGAAGTCATGAAGAAATGAAGGAATCGCAAAAGCTGTCAAGCTGATCTCTTCGCACTTAATCGACCATAACTTGAGCTACAGAGGTCCAAATGATGCGGTTTCAGTTGAGTTAAAAAGCTAACATCCGGGGCTTCAAAATGATATAAGATTTGCCATAGTTGCAATATGTTTAGGTGGCACGCACATGACATGTACGCATACACGCCGATTTGCACGTGATTCACTAAAAGCAAATTAGTGGCCAGCGAATTCAAAAGCCTTGTGGGCCCAATCCAACTCATTTCTGATGTTATTTGACCCAAGGATTGAAGAGGGATGAGACAACTAGTCATTAGTTTAGTTTTGTTTTAGTTTTAACATGCTTTTAGTTAGTTTCTAGAGAGAGAAGCTCTCTCTTCTCTCTAGAATTAGTAGTAGGTTAGATTTAGATTAGGAATTCTTAGATCTAGGTTAATTTCATGCTTTGATCTACTTTTCCTTTTGCAATTCTTCTTCTTCAACCTTTCCACTCTCTAGTTTAGTATTTAATTCATGTAATTCTCTACTTTTATGTTGATGCACTTTTGTTCTTCTATCTCTATTTCAATGCAATTTATGATTCATGTTCCTTTATTGTTGATTTGATTTGTTGTTGTTTAATTCCTTGCAATTGAGTAGCGTAGATTTACTTTCCTTTCTATCTTACTATGTTTTCCTTTTATACCTTCCAAGTGTTTGATGAAATGCTTAGTTGGATTTTAGTCTAGATTTACATTCCTCGCAATTTTACTATGCTTTCCTTTTATGCCTTCTAAGTGTTTGATGAAATGCTTGGTTGGATTTTAGAGTAGAATTTTATTCTCTTAGATTGGGAAGGTAACTTAGGAGCTCTTGAGTTACTAATGTCCAAGTGATTGATGGTTGGGAGCCATTAACTCTAGCTCTCACTAATTAATTTGGTGTAGAACTAGGACTTATGGACTTGGATTGACATAGCTCACTTGACTTTCCTTTACTATTAGTTAGGGGATGACTTAGTGGGGTTGATCCTTTCCAATTCTCATGTTGTGGTTAGTGATTAGGATAGAGATCCTTGACCACCAACCTTTGCCAAGACCTTTTTAGCTATTAGTTTATTTTCATTGTCATTTACATTTCATGTCTCTTATCCCAAAAAAACCCCAAAATACCTCATAACCAATAACAAGACACTTCGTTGTAATTCCTAGGGAGAGCGACCCAAGGTTCAATACTTCGGTTTATAAATATATGGGTTTGTTTTAGTGACAAAAAATCTTTTGTATGAAAGGATTATTGATTGGTTTAGAAACTATACTTGCAACGAGAATTTATTTGTGAATTCTAAACCACACAAAAGTCCAATCATCAAAATGGCGCCGTTGCTGGGGAATTACAATGGTGTTGTGTTATTGGTTATTGTATATATGTGAATAGTGTGAATATGTTTGCTTTTGATAGTTCTTGCTAGTTTTAGGATTTGGTTTTGTTTGTTTCTTATTTGATTTTATTTTCCTTTTCTCTTGTTATCATGAATTCTCACTTTGGCTATGAGTTTAGTTCTAATTATGTTGTAGGAAATGAGGACTATAATGAGAATGTGTATCAAGGATGGGATAACCAAAGGTGGGAGGAGCCATATGCATATGATCAATCCTCTTGGCAACAACCTCCACCAATTCACTATGAGCAAGAGCCATTCTATGATGCATACCAATCTAATGGCTATGGTGAGTCTCCTTGTGATTTTCAAGAACCACCACCATATGCCTATGAGTCATATCCTCAACATGAACCTCAACCACACTCACAAGCCTATTTTCACCAAACACCTCCACATGACCTTGATCCATATCTACCATACCAACCACCTTTTGAACCACATGAGCCATACATGGAACCACCATTCCAAGATTACTACTCCCAAGAACCACCTCAACACACACCACCATACCCTTACCAAGAAGAACCAATTTCCTATCATGAACCATTTTTCCATGACAATGAACCCTCTTATCCACTCCAATCCCCAATGGATGAAATCATTGGCCTTATACTTCAAGGGCAAGGAGAAATACAAAGGGAGACACTAGAATTTGTGGCTACCTTGACCAAGGTGGTAAGCATTTTAGCCTCCTAATGCTTGAGCACTCAAAGCACTCCCATGGTCACATATGGAGAATTAGTTGAAAAGCATAGCATGAAGGAGTGATTGGAAACTCCGGTGGAAAATGAGGAATGTTGTTTTGTATTAGAGCAATTGGAGGAGCCTATGATCATTGAAGAAGAGGAAGAAGTGGTTGAAGACTTAGGAGATGCGGAACCTCCTTGGAAACCTAGAGTTAAAGAGAACCTCTCCAAGAAGATTGAATTTGATGTTGAGGAGGAAAGTGCACAACTTCCAAAATAATTATTGAATGAAGACTTGGAAGGAGTGGAGCAAGAATTGAGTTCCCTTGGTGATGAAGATCATGCATCTAACCTTCTTGGTGGTGAATCCTTTGAATTTGACGAACCTTCTCCCAATGAGATAGAAAGCAATGCGGAGGTAGATTTCTCTTAACCTCCCATTTATGATTTAAGTGAAGGAGAAGAGTTGGATGAAAATAATGAACAAAGGATTGAAAGTGAAGAAGTTTGTGAAGAGGTGGAGGCAATCAAGGAAGAATATAAGGGAGTAGAGCTTGCAAGGACATTGGAGATACCTCTCCCCAAGCCATTACCATCTATTCTTTCATTCAAGTGGGTAAATTCCTTATACTTAAGCTTTATTATTCCCCTTGAATATGGATTGCTTGAGACAGATGGTCAACTTAGATATATTTGTGGCATTAAGAGCAAAAGGGAGATGGCTAGTGGTTGGAAATATCATTCTAGGTTCATGATGGCTACACGTTCAAAGCTTAATTGCAACGGTTGGTGTAGAACTAGATTGCTTGGGTCTAGGATGTTGTTTGGGGGCTTCTTTGAGAATTCTAAGGTCATGCCACCCAATTGGAATCATGATGATCAACTTGAATATGGGTGATGAGAGGACTATTGTGTGGTTTAGAAATTCACAAATGAAATCTTCGTTGCAAGTATAGTTTCTAAATCAACAATAGTCCTTTCATACAAAAGATTGTTTGTCACAAGTAACAAACCCTTAAATTTATAAACCGAAGTATTGAACCTCGGGTCATTCTCCCTAGGAATTGCAAACAAATATTCTTGTTATTGGTTATGAGGTATTGTTTGGGGTTTTTGGAAAAATAGGCAAGAAATATAAATGGCAAAGGAAATAAACTAACAACTAACAAAGCTCTTGGCAAGGTATGAGAATTAGAAGTCCTATCCTAGTTATCGTCCTCAATTGTAACCACAAATTATCCATTGCTACCACTTAGTTAACCTCTAACCATGGAGGAAAGTCAAGTGGATGAATTAACTTGATTCCACAAGTCCTAGGCAACTCCCAAGGGAAAGACTAGCTTTAGTGGTATCCAAATCAATTAGCAACTTCTAATTATCAATCAACAAGGGAATTAGATAACTCAAGCGTCACTAATTACTCTACCATAGCCAAGAGGAACAAAATCTACACTAAAATCCAACCAAGTATTTCGTCAAATACTTGGAAGGCATAAAAGGTAAGCAAAGTAAATTGATAACAACAATGAAATCTAACAACTACTTATTGCAAGGAATTAATAACAACAATCAAAAGGAACACAATTATTATGAATTACCTCAAATTGAATTGGAAGAAAATAGAAGGAACAAGAGTAGATCTATAATAAAGCATAGAAACAACATAAAGAAAATTACAACAAAAGAGTATAGGAATCATAAATGCAACAACAAAGAATTGAGAAGTGAGAGCTTCTCTCTCTAAAACTAACTTTTCCTCTAATAATTAAACTAAACTAAAATAATGTGTGAAAGTATCTAAAAGTATGTTGATTCCCCTTCAATCCTTGCCTTAAATAGCATCAGAAATGAGTTGGATTGGGCCCACAAGGCTTTAGAATTCGCTGGCCACTAATTTGCTTTTAATGAATCACGTGCAAATTAGTGTGTGCACGCACATGCCGCGTGCGCGCCCCCTAAACATGATGTAACTATGGCAAATCTTATATCATTTCGAAGCCCTGGATGTTATCTTTCCAACGCAACTGAAACCGCATCATTTGGACCTCTGTAGCTCAAGTTATGGTCGATTAAGTGCGAAGAGGTCGGCTTGACAGCTTTTGCGATTCCTTCATTTCTTCATGAGTTCTCCATTTTTACATGCTTTTTCTTCATTTCCTTAATCCAATCTTTGTCTTCTAAATCTGAAATCACTTAACAAATATATCAAGGTATCTAATGGAATCAAGGTGAATTAAATTTATCTATTCTAAGTCCTAAAAAGCATGGGTTCACTCTTAAGCACAATTAAAGGAGAAGTTATAAAACCATGCTATTTCATTGGATATATGTGGAAAAAGATGATAAAACCCTCTAAATTCAACATAAGATAAACCCTAAATATGGGGTTTATCAATGGGTGTCAAAACAAAGTGTGGGATCCCGGATCGCACAAGGAGGATCAACTTTGGGAGCCCCAAGCTTGTGAAGAACTCCATCACACTTGGTGCAACAAATAAGAAATCATGGGGCACAATGGAGAACCAAGCATTGGTGGGAGTTCCAAGATGAATTCAAGCACAAGCCACCTTGAGAGGAGCTCCACATAAGTCCAAATTAAGGACAATAAACAAAAGTGCTAGGTGGGAGACACCCCACCATGGTAACTTCTTTTCATTTTCTCTTTTTGTACATATTGGTAATTAGTTTAAATTCATGTTTTTGGTTGATTTGTTGAGTATAATTGGTAGTTTAGTATGTTAAATAAGGTTTTATGGTATTTTGGTAGCTGTTTGGAGGTTTAGAATGCTTGGATTGGTGCAAAAACATAGAAAAAATAAAACAAAGCACCATCCGCGCGTATGCGCACTGCGTGCGTACGCGTCCGTCAAGCATTTTCGCCTACCCACGCGGACGCGCCATGTACACGTACGCGTGGATTGAGAAATTCCACCCCCAAGCCAAAAACCCGAGAGTTTTGCGAACGCTGTGCGCACATTGTGCCTTTCGCACAAACCAACTCGCGCGTACGCGCACATGACGCGTACACGCCATTCTCAAAATAAGCCATCAACCCGGACGCGCCATGTGCACGTATGCATCGCATCCATTGCACCACCATCCTCGCGCGCGTGCCATGCGCGCGTACGCGTGGATGTCCTTCCTTAACTACATTTCTTTATTTTCTTCTTTCCATTTCTTTCCTTCTCCTTTCTTCTTCCCTTCTTCTACCCTTCATCCAACACTTCCAAACACCATTGATAACCATTTATTTTAGTTAACTAACTAGTTTGTTTGTTAGTTGATTAGTTAGTTTTCATTTCATTTTCTCTTTTTCATTGTAAGTGTTGGATTATTATTCTTGTTTACCATTAATTGCTGCTGAGTACTAAAAAAGGATGTTGTCTTCACATCATTATGTTTATAATCTTTGTTGGATTCTATTGTTGAGGTTATATTTTGCTACTTGGTTTTAAGTTCTTCATGCTTACCTCTTGAGAATACCAAGTGATGAGAATTGCCTTCGCGCTTGTAACTCTTCTTGAATTGCATGATTTGGCCACCATGTGATTTGAACCCTATTCTTTGATTAGGCAATCTCTTGACATTGGATGGTGTGCATTTACTTCAATGCATTGTATTCCATGATCATATGTATCCATACGCTTTTAGCTTGAATGCTTTCATGCTTCTTTAATGCTTGTTTTACCTTACAAGCTTACTTAAAGCATCTCAAGCACACTAGAATAAGTGAAGTGCATGCTCCTTTTCTGACATCACTTTTAGGCTGATGAGTGTTCTAAAAGGCACAATTTAGAATTTACACACCTATTTGTCATTATTGTCACACTAATCCACTCACTCCATTCTAGTTAATTACCTCATTCCAACAATGTATGCTTCCTTGCTTTTGTATTTTCTTATCTTATGGTGTTATATTTTTGTTTTTTATGAATGATGCACTACAAGCAAAAATGGGAGCAGAAGAAAAAAAACACGCAGCAACTGGTTGACCTACCGGCTGAAGGTAGCAATCCGGAAAGTCGTCGTACCCCCTTGCTCATCTTTGAGTGCACCAAGGATGGTGCAAACTTTTAAGTGTGGGGAGGTCATCCGACCATTCGGTGATTTTGGGTGACAAGTTTCTAATCTCAACACTTTTGCATTTCATTTTAGGTTTTTAGGATTTTCACTTTCATTTTCTTATTTTTGCATATATATACACAATAAGCTTAGTCAAAGTAATGACATTTTTCAAGATTTCTATCTATAGGGCACCTCAATTGATTTGTGTGAAAACTTTTCATAAAACTTGCTTGAATCATATATATATTGTGGAACATCATGTTTTGAACAAAGAACACAAGCTTGTGAGATTTGAGCCTAATGGTGTGGTTACATCTTATAACCACTTATTTTTCCTTCTTGTGTGCATTACTCTCTTTCTATGATTGTAATCTTTGACTTGTTTGATTCTTTATGTCCATTATTTTGTATATTCATGCACTTATATGATTGAGGCCATCATTTTATTTAGCTCACTTACCCAAAAAGCCTTACCTTTTATCTTCCTTTGTTAGCCAATTTAAGCCTACGATTAACCCGCTTGTTTTTTCATTTTAGCACATTACAAGCCCTAAAGCAAAAAACAATAAATGTCCTTTATTTGGATCTTTGATTGGCTTAGGCTAGTATGTGTGTGTATCATTCAAGTGTGGGAGACTTGGGACATTGGTTGAATAAAGAGCGTAGTTTTGTATTTTTGTTATAAATATTGGGAATTGGGTACATGCTCATGTGTTAATTAAATATATAGACCTTATGCATTGATGTTCTTGTATATAGTTTGAAAGAAAAAATGAGAAAAACAAAAGGAAAAAAAATAATAAAAGCGAAAAAAAAAAGAAAAAAGGAAAAGAAATAAAAAAGGGACAAAAATGCCCCAAAAGAAGTGAAGTTCAATAAAATCAATGCATATGTGTTGAGAAATGAAAAGAAAATGCATGAGTATGTGAAAAAAGTGAAAAATAGATAGTTAGGTTAGTTTGAATTGTATAGGATGTCATAGGTTAGGTGAGAAGTTTAAGTTGATCAAAGATTCGAATTTCAAGCTCACTTCACCAAATATGCATCCTACCTTGACCCTAGCCCCATTACAACCTATGAAAGACCTCATGATAAGTGTATGCATGCATGAAATATTTGTTGATTGTTAGAAGAAAAACAAATCTTATAAAGCATGAAATAGGGGATAATTCAGTGAATCAACCCTAAACACTTGATCGAATAGAGTGCAAACACATCCGGTAAGGGTTCGATTGCTCAATTACATGTTTTTCCACCTATGATCATCACTCTTCATGCAAGTTTGTAAAAATATTTAATAACTCAATTCAATTGTGGATTAGACTTGCTAGTCCTAGGCCCTTGTGAATATATGTATTCTTGAAAATTCATTTATTTTGACCAAGCAATTGCATTCATGTAGATAGATGCATATAGTTTAGGTTGCATTTAGATTAGTTTACATTGAATAAATGATGATGCCCTTTGCTTTCTCATGGTTTAAGCATGAGGACATGCTTGGTTTAAGTGTGGGGAGGTTGATAAACCCCATATTTAGGGTTTATCTTGTGTTGAATTTAGAGGGTTTTATCATCTTTTCCCACATTTATCAAATGAAATAGCATGGTTTTATAACTTCTCCTTTAATTGTGCTTAAGAGTGAAAACATGCTTTTGAGGTCTTGAAATGGCTAATTTAATTCACCTTGATTCCATTAGATGCCTTGATATGTTTGTTAAGTGATTTTAGACTTAGGAGGCAAGGATTGGATCAAAAGAATGAAGGAAAAGCATGTAAAAATGGAGAACTCATGAAGAAATGAAGGAATCGCAAAAGCTGTCAAGCCGATCTCTTCGCACTTAATCGACCATAACTTGAGCTACAAAGGTCCAAATGATGCAGTTCCAGTTGCGTTGGGAACCTAACATCCGGGGTTCAAAATGATATAAGATTTTCCATAGTCGCCGATTTGCACGTGATTCATTAAAAGCAAATTAGTGGCCAGCGAATTCAAAAGCCTTGTGGGCCCAATCCAACTCATTTCTGATGCTATTTGACCCAAGGATTGAAGAGGGATGAGACATCTAGCCATTAGTTTAGTTTTATTTTAGTTTTAACATGCTTTTAGTTAGTTTCTAGAGAGAGAAGCTCTCTCTTCTCTCTAGAATTAGGAGTAGGTTAGATCTAGATTAGGAATTCTTAGATCTAGGTTAATTTCATGCTTTGATTTACATTTCCTTTTGCAATTCTTGTTCTTCTACCTTTCCTCTCTCTAGTTTAGCATTTAATTCATGTAATTCTCTACTTTTATGTTGATGCACTTTTGTTCTTCTATCTCTCTTTCAATGTAATTTATGATTCATGTTCCTTTATTGTTGATTTAATTTGTTGTTGTTTAATTCCTTGCAATTGAGTAGTGTAGATTTACTTTCCTTGCTATTTTACTATGTTTTCCTTTTATGCCTTCCATGTGTTTGATGAAATGCTTGGTTGGATTTTAGTGTAGATTTACATTCCTTGAAATTTTATTATGCTTTCCTTTTATGCCTTCAAAGTGTTTGATGAAATGCTTGGTTGGATTTTAGAGTAGAATTTTATGCTCTTGGCTTGGGAAGGTAACTTAGGAACTCTTAAGTTACTAATGTCCAAGTGATTGACGGTTGGGAGCCATTAACTCTAGATCTCACTAATTGATTTGGTGTAGAACTAGGGCTTATGGTCTTGGATTGACATAGCTCACTTGACTTTCCTTTACTATTAGTTAGGGGATGACTTAGTGGGGTTGATCCTTGCCAATTTTCATGTTGTGTTTAGTGATTAGGATAGGGATCCTTGACCACCAACCTTTGCCAAGCCCTTTTTAGCTATTAGTTTATTTTCATTGCCATTTACATTTCATGTCTCTTATCCCAAAAAACCCCTAAAATACCTCATAACCAATAACAAGACACTTCATTGTAATTCCTAGGGAGAATGACCCGAGGTTGAATACTTCAGTTTATAAATATAGGGGTTTGTTTTAGTGACAAACAATCTTTTGTATGAAATGATTATTGATTAGTTTAGAAACTATACTTGCAACGAGAATTCATTTGTGAATTCTAAACCACACAAAAGTCCAATCATCAATACCCAGCTCAGTTCGAACAAGGGAAGGGTCCCCTAAAGCTTTCTTTGTGTCAAGATAGGGGGACTGCCCCCAAATCTCCTCTAAAACATTAACAAAAGCTTGCTCGACCTCATCAAGCATCTCCCACAAATATCTAGACACCACCACATTCTTTTGCCAACATAAAGGGAAGGCAGGTTCATTGTTCAACTCTAAGAAAAATGGTCAAGTTCCCTCAATAGCTCGGACCTTAAAAAAATAGTTCTTAAAATTTCTAAAGGACTCGTCATACATAGCAAACAATTTATGTCCTTGAGCAGATCGGAAAGAAATCCAATAAGATTTCTTTTTTGTCATCCCAGGTTTGGTCAAGACAAAGAGATAAAGAAAGAGAGTTTGAGAAGGCTTGACATCTAGATCTTGGCAAAGCAGCTGAAAGATCTTGATAAAGCCCAAGGAGTTCGGATGAAGCTGGGATGGGGCTACATTACATGACCACAGAAAATCGGTCTCAAAATAGGTAAAAGGAAGGGTAATGTTCATTTGACTAAAAAAGTAATCGTAAGCGTAAAAGAAGGGGCGTTCCCCTTGGGTCAGAGAAGGGAAACAAACCCTCTCGTCAGAGTCCGGCGCTACCAGCTCATAGTTCTTCTCCTGATCCCTACTACTACAAATCCAGTGATGTTTCCTAAGCTCCACACAGTATTGAGAATTGACCACCGAGACGCACATCAAGACGAGGGAGTCCAGCCAGTCAGACATGCCCTCAGGAACTTTGGAGGAGGTCTCAACAATATTTTGGCGAGAAGACGTGGGTTAACTAGTCCTACAGTAAGAAAAAGGAAAATGGTTACTAATCAATCAGCTCGGGTAAATCAACAAAACAGCTTGGGCAAACACGGATATAACTCGATCTAAGGCGTACAGGACAAAAAAAGTAACAAAAGGAAACCCTAAGACTCAAACTAAGGTCCAATGGCATCCTTTGGAGGCAGTAACATAGTAAGGTTTCAGGAAAATCTACAGCTTACGTCCCGACATCTCTCAAGCAATAAAAAGAAGAATTCGAATAGCGACACCTCAAAAAAAGAAAGATAATCACAAAATCTCATCAAAGCTACTATCTTTTTACAGTCTATCAGCAAAGGAAACTACCAACATCAAAACATGCCAAGTGGAAATCATCAAAGACGCAACCTTTTTTCAGAATCAAACAAGTCATTATTTCAAAAAGCTTCAAAATCAAAGAATACAAAAATAGTAACAACATGCAAAGCCCTAAAAGTATCAACCATCAGAAAAAGCGAGAAGGTTCATAAAAAAGATGAAGAAACTCCTAGAACACACATTACAACAGCAAACACGCACAGCAAAGGTAGAAAGATCCAAACTTTCTCCAAGTAAAATCAAAACTTCCTCAAAATTAGACATAAAAAGAACGACGTGGAAAAGAAAAGAGAAAGGAAAAAAGACCAACCAGTAGCAGGAAGGAGACGATAAAATGCTGAAAGAGTAAAGCAACGACGAAGCCATGGCGGATGATCACCTTTCAACAAAGCGCCAGCAGTCAGATAAGAGAAATGAAAGGAGAAGAAGAAAACTGAAGCAAAGTCTTTTGGAAGTTCAAAATGAAATACGAAAGAGGGAAACGGCAAAAAAGAGGAGTTAATGGACATTAAGAACCCTCGCACGTTCCCAAGAAGAATACAAACACAAAACGCGCGCGTTGCAACCAAAGGGAGTAAAAGAAAAAACACTTCACATTCAAGAAACTTCAGCAAAAATAAATGCTCGAGCTCGACTTTCCCAAAAAAGGGTCAAAGTTTAGCAACAACACGCCCTCAGAAGAAAGATCAAGCTCGGACAGGGGCACTGTTCATGTCCTGGGTCGAGGTGAACGACCCGGACTTACTGAAGACAAGACAACTTAATTGTTCTGACCAGGATGACCCGACCTCTTTATAAAAGAGGTCGACAAAACTGCTACAGAGGCCCAAGAAGGCCCAGACAGAGGAATACGACCCAAGTCCAAAGGCAGCTCAAGCCTAGAGTGATAAGGGCGGTTCCCTTAAAGATAAAGATAACCCCACTCAAAGATAAGATAAGATAACTATCTAATCTCTAGGAAAGATCATTCTACAACATTATAAATACGCTGGAGCACTCAGGTATAACTCAGACTCTGATTCTACAAAAAACCTGCTTAATACCCTTACTAACTTAAGCATCGGAGTCCCTTGCAGGTACAACCCCCTCCGTTGACGAAGGATCAGCAGCATTGCCAGTCCCACAAGTCGGACGCGACAGCTCTGGCCACCGCCCACAAGTCGAACACGTCATCTCCGACCAGCACAGAAGATCTCGACCGAGATCAACCTACAGTTTCAGGTAACCCTCGGAACAATTATCATGTTAGTAGTATCATTTATACTAGTAAAGTTCATGCTTATCCTTTAGTAATGTAATCTGATGTATCTAGTTTTAGTAATTATCTTCTGAATGATATTTTATTATTAAACTCTAATGAGTCAGCACCCTGTGACATGTGGCTTTCCCCAGAGTTAGCCACCACGTGTTTCCTTTATTGCTCTCCAAGAAAAGGTTTCTTAAGAGAAAGTAAGAAATACTTGTGTTCTAACACATCTAGCTTCAGTAATTATCCTTTCTTGAGATATTTTTACACTAAACTTTAGTATAATGCTTATCCAAACCCCACGTTCTCCCATGTATCATCAATACTATCATTTTCACTTTCTAAAAAAGTTAGAATTCGAAAATCACCATGAGAGAAAGTGAAAGAACTTCCATGAAACTTCCATGAACACCTGAGCTTCAACCTCCGTTCTTTTTCAAACTAAAACCCTATCAAAAATCTAATCCGACCAAAGTGTTCATCTCTTCCTCCTCTTCATTTCTATGACAATTTTCAAGGAGTAAATCAAGGTATGATGGCTGCTCCTCCTCCTTGAAGTTTCAGCCATGGTGGAGAAATCAAGCTAATGATGTTTTCTTCATATTTTCTCTTAGGATCTTTTGTTCACTCACCATAAGCTCTAAGAAAATGTGATTTCTAGCTGCTTTAAGGTGAGAATAACCTTCTTTTCATTATCATTAAGCTTCAGCCTTCATGGTTTATATGGTTCTAAAGTTGTTTTTAATGTTAAAATAGGCGTAAAAGTGCTTTTGGAAGCTTGTTTTGGGTTCAACTTTTGGGCAGCAGCAAAGGAGGTAAGGTTTGGTAAAATAATCAATGATTAGTTGTGTTCTTGAAGTGCTAAATCAGATCTTGTTGCTTGAGGCTTGATTTTGAGTATTTATGTGATGGTTTGATCATGAGATCTTGTTGTTTAATGCTTGAAAATCAAATTTTTGATGGTTTTGAAGTTGTTGTTGTTGCTGCTGGAAAATGTGGCTTTCCAGCCATGAAATTCATGATATCTGATGTGTTTTTTATGTGTATTTGATGGCTGAAACGTTGCTCTTTGGTTTGGTCAAAATCAGGTAAAAATTGGTTACCGAAAAGTTTGAAAAACTGGTTGAAAATCAAGCTGAAATCTGATGAACTTTTGAAAAAATACTTTTGGTTTTTGGAAGGATGTGAAAACATTTATTTTGATGATATTGAGGTCCAAATGCAATTACTGAAAAGTTTAGGATTGAAAGTTAATTAAAGAAAAGTTACGGGGCCAAAGTGCAAATATTAAAAGTTAAATGGTCAAATACAATTTCCAAAAAGTTTAGGGGTCAAAATAAAATTTTTGAAAGTTGAATAAAATATTATTATTTTAATATTAAAATATTAAAAATATTATTTTAGTAATAATATTATTTTATTAATAATAATAAAATATTGATAAAAAGGCAGGTTTTCCTAAAAGCCTCAGGAAGGCAGCGTTGAGTCTAGAATTTCTTAATTCTCTTTATTAAACACCTAAGAAAAGGTATAAGAGAAGGTATTGAGGTATGTCAGGTAACGAAAAGGGATTTAGAAACTTTCACACATGTTAGAAAGGAAAAGAGTTAAAAGCTATATAGTTATGTGTTTGACCTCACAAAATAAGTAGAGAGTTGTTATTCCTATAGGCCAAAGTTCACCTACAGTGAATATCAATTGTGTATCTCAGGGTGTTGCTTCTGTAGAGAGTTGTTATTCCTTGTTGCTCTTCTGATGGTGACCTCAGAGCGGTTGCTAGTGGGCAATATAGAGCTCCCAATGAAGTCCAGCCAGCCTCTGGCGACTGGTTTGAGATCTCCTCTTTTGATTTGGTTCGGGGCACCCTTTGTGTTGGTTGTCCATTTAGCTCCAGGGAGACATATGTCCTCTAGGATCTTGTCCAAGTTCAGGTTTGATCTCATCATTCTCCTATTAAAGGAGTCTGGGTCATCTTGTAGTTGAGGCAGCTTGAAGATCTCCCTTATTTTGTCAGGGTGGGTGTGAACAATCTTCCCTCTAACCAGAGTTCTATATTCATAGAATACAATTCCCGCTATTCTCTGCCTGTCCGTCTGCCACAAATTTGCGTAGAATTCCTAAACCATGTTTCTTCCCACCTTTGTTTCAGGATTAGCTAGGACTTCCCAGCTCCTGTTTCGAATCTGCTCTTGGATCTCTGGATCTTCGTCTTCTTTCAGATCGAATTTAACTTCTGGGATCACTGACCTTAGACCCATTATTTTGTAGTAATGGTATGAATGTTCTTTGGTTAAGAACTTCCCTTGATTCTAAAGTGGTTTTGGAATATTCTCTTTCTTGCCTCTTGAGTTGGTTTGTTTTCCCTTAGGAGCCATGATCTTGGTGGGTATTGGCTTAGTGATCACGGATAAACACACCAAACATAGAGGTTTGCTTGTCCTCAAGCAAAAGAAAAGAAAGGAGAGGGATATGAGGAGAGCCAAGTCCGAATTGTGGAGGTAGGGAAGGAGGCCGAACTAGGATTTAAAGGGAAGGGGGTTGGTTTTTCGAAAATTTTGAAGAAGATATGATAAAAGATATGATTTGTAAAAGATAAGTATGATAGGAAAAGGATGCACTTTAAAATTTAAAAGATATGAATAATATGGAAGATATTTGAAAAAGATAGCTTTATTTTGAAAAAGATGTTGTGAAGATTTGAAAAAGATATTGATGAGTTGAAAAGATTGTAGAAGAAAAAGAGATAGATTTGTTTTGAAAAGGGTTTGAAAATAATTTGAAGAGGATAAAGAAAAAGGATTTATGAATTAAGATACATTTGATATCTTTTGAAAAAGGATTTGAAAAATTAGCATTTGTAACATGTTTGTGCAAGAAATCATGAATTGAAACATAAAAAATGGAAAAAATTTGAATCGACAATGAAATTGCCTATTCCCCACAATCCCGGCGTTAAACGCCCAACTGCTGCATGTTTTGGGCGTTTAACGCCCAACTGGTGCTTGGTCTGGGCGTTTAACGCCCAGCTGTTGCTTCCAGCTGGCGTTAAACGCCAAAAACTCTTTTGTCATTGGGCATTTTTCTGAACGCCCAGGATGTTGTAAATCTGGCGTTAAACGGCCAGAAGCTGCTTCTTTCTGACGTTTAACGCCCAGATGGCTATCTCTACTGGCGTTAAACGCCCAATAGATGCTCCTTTTGGGAGTTTAACGCCCAATTGTGCCTCTTACTGGCATTTTCTTGCCAATGAGCTCTTTTTTCCTGTTTTGTGCTCTGAATCCTTCTGTAGCCCTGTGAACTTATGCAATTGATTCTTTACCTTGTTAATATTGAACTTATATGCTTTAAAAATAAATAAAATGAAGAATAGAATAAAATAAAATAACAGAAAGAGTTTTGCTAATGGCTGGGTTGCCTCCCAACAAGCGCTTCTTTATTGTCTTTAGCTGGACCTTGCTGAGCTTTTTAATCTAGCCTCAGCCTTGAGTATTCTTGCTCAACATTGCCTTTAAGATAATGTTTGATTCTCTATCCATTAACAATGAACTTCTTATTAGAATCAATGTCTTGAAGCTCCACATAGCCATATGGTGACACACTTGTAATCACATATGGTTCCTTCTACCGGGATTTTAGTTTCCCGGGGAATAGTCTGAGCCTAGAGTTAAACAGCAGAACCTTCTGTCCTGGTTCAAAGACTGGTTGCCCAGTAGGCTTTGTATTCCAGTTCCACGGGCAGATGACAGGCCTTACCATACACAAGCTGGTATGGAGAGGTCCTTATAGGAGTCTTGAATGCTGTTCTGTAAGCCCACAGAGCATCATCCAAGCTTCTTGCCCAATCCTTTCTACGGATACTTACAGTCCGTTCTAGGATTCTTTTTAGTTCTCTGTTAGATACTTCAGCTTGCCCATTTGTCTGTGGATGATATGGAGTTGCCACTTTGTGGCTAATTCCATATTGGACCATGGCAGAGTAAAGCTGTTTGTTGCAGAAGTGAGTGCCCCCATCAATGATTAGTACTCTAGGGACACCAAACCTGCTGAAGATATGTTTCTGGAGAAACTTCCGCACTGTCTTAGTATCATTAGTGGGTGTGGCAATGGCCTCTACCCATTTAGATACATAATCGACTGCAACCAGAATATAAGTGTTTGAGTATGATGGTGGGAAAGGCCCCATGAAGTAAATACTCCATACATCAAACAACTTTATCTCCAAGATTCCTTGTTGAGGCATGGCATAACCATGAGGCAGATTACCAGCTCTCTGGCAACTGTCATAGTTACGTACAAACTATTGGGAATCTCTATAGAGGGTAGGCCAGTAGAAGCCACATTGGAGGACCTTGGAGGCTTTTCGCTCACCTCCGAAATGTCCTCCATATTGTGACCCATGACAATGCCATAAGATCTTTTGTGCTTCTTCTCTAGGCACACACCTTCTGATTATTCCGTCTGCACACCTCTTAAAGAGATAGGGTTCATCCCACAAGTAATACTTTGCATCAGTAATTAATTTTTTCTTTTGTTGCCTGCTGTACTCCTTGGGTATAAACCTTGCAGCTTTATACTTTGCATTGTCTACAAACCATGGTGTTTCCTGAATGGCAAACAAATGCTCATCCGGAAAGGTTTCAGAGATTTCAACAGAGGGAAAGGACGCCCCTTCTACTGGCTCTATCGGGGACAGATGATCAGCCACTTGGTTTTCTGTCCCTTTTCTGTCTCTTATTTCTATATCAAACTCTTGCAGAAGCAACACCCATCTTATGAGCCTGGGTTTTGAATCCTGCTTTGTAAGTAGATATTTAAGAGCAGCATGGTCAGTGTACACAATCACTTTTGATCCTACTAAGTATGATCTAAACTTGTCAATGGCATAAACCACTGCAAGCAATTCCTTTTCTGTGGTTGTGTAATTTTTCTGGGCATCATTTAAAACACGGCTAGCATAATAAATGACATGCAGGAGCTTGTCGTGCCTCTGCCCCAATACTGCACCAATGGCTTGGTCACTCGCATCACACATTAATTCGAATGGTAATGTCCAGTCTGGTATGGAAATAACTGGTGCTGTGACCAGCTTAGCTTTCAGAGTTTCAAACGCCTGCAGACACTCTGTGTCAAACACAAATGGCATGTCAGCAGCTAGCAGATTGCTCAGAGGTTTTGCAATTTTTGAAAAATCCTTTATAAACCTCCTATAGAATCCTGCATGCCCCAGAAAGCTTTTGATTGCCTTAACATTGGCAGGTGGTGCTAATTTTTCAATTACTTCCACTTTAGCTTGATCTACCTCTATTCCCTTGTTTGAAATTTTATGCCCAAGGACAATCCCTTCAGTCACCATAAAGTGACATTTTTCCCAGTTTAAAACCAGGTTTGTCTCTTGGCATCTTTTCAGAACTAGTGTTAGGTGATCAAGACAGGAACTGAATGAGTCTCCATATACTGAGAAGTCATCCATGAAGACTTCCAGAAATTTTTCCACCATATCAGAGAAGATCGAGAGCATGCATCTCTGAAAGGTTGCAGGTGCATTGCACAGCCCAAATGGCATCCTTCTGTAGGCAAATACTCCAGATGGACATGTAAATGCAGTTTTCTCTTGATCTTGGGGATCTACTGCAATTTGGTTGTAACCTGAATAGCTATCCAAAAAGCAGTAAAAATCATGACCTGCTAGTCTCTCTAGCATCTGGTCTATGAATGGTAAAGGAAAATGATCCTTTCTGGTGGCTGTATTGAGCCTTCTGTAGTCAATACACATGCGCCACCCTGTAACTGTTCTTGTAGGAACTAGTTCATTTTTTTCATTATGAACCACTGTCATGCCTCCCTTTTTGGGGACAACTTGAACAGGGCTCACCCAGGGGCTATCAGAAATAGGATAAATAATCCTAGCCTCCAGTAACTTGGTGACCTCTTTCTGCACTACTTCCTTCATAGCTGGATTTAACCGCATCTGTGGTTGAACCACTGGCTTAGCATCATCCTCCAATAGGATCTTGTGCATGCATCTAGCTGGGCTTATGCCCTTAAGGTCACTTATGGACCACCCAAGAGCTGTCTTGTGTGTCCTTAGCATTTGAAGTAGTGCTTCCTCTTCCTGTGAATTCAAAGCAGAGCTTATGATCACTGGAAAAGTGTCACCTTCTCCCAGAAATGCATATTTCAGGGATGGTGGTAATGGTTTGAGCTCGGGTTTAGGAGGTTTTTCCTCTTCCTGAGGAATTTCCAGAGGCTCTTTCAATTCCTCTGAATCCTCCAGATCAGGCTGAACATCCTTAAAGATGTCTTCCAGCTCTGATTCGAGACTCATAGCCATGTTGATTTCCTCTACTAAAGAGTCAATAAGATCAACTTCCATGCAGTCTTTTGGTGTGTCTGGATGCTGCATGGCTTTGACAGCATTCAACTTAAACTCATCCTCATTGACTCTCAGGGTTACTTCCCCCTTTTGGACATCAATGAGAGTGCGTTCAGTTGCTAGGAAAGGTCTTCCTAGAATGAGAGTAGCACTCTTGTGCTCCTCCATTTCCAGCACTACAAAGTCAATGGGGAAGGCGAATGGCCCAACCCTGACAATCGTGTCTTCAATCACGCCTGATGGGTATTTAATGGAGCCATCAGCAAGTTGGAGACATATCCGGGTTGGTTTGACTTCTTCAGTTAAACCAAACTTTCTGATAGTGGATGCAGGTATTAGATTGATACTTGCCCTAAGATCACATAAAGTTGTCTTGGTGCAATTACCCTCTAATGTGCATGGTATCATGAAGCTCCCAGGATCTTTAAGCTTTTCTAGGAAGCTTTTCAGAATGACTGCACTGCATTCTTCAGTGAGGAGAACTCTTTCAGTTTCTCTCCAATCCTTCTTATGACTCAAGATCTCTATCATGAACTTGGCATAAGAAGGTATTTGCTCAAATACCTCTACAAATAGAATCTTTATTTTAAGAGTCCTGAGATAGTCTGCAAAGCGAGCAAATTGCCTATCCTGCTCCTCTTGCCAGAGTTTTTGAGGATAAGGAATTTTGGCTTTGTATTCTTCAACCTTGGTTGCTACAGGTTTATTTCATACAAAGGTGGTTGGAGAAGCCTTTTTAGAGGGGTTGTTATCAGCACTTGTATGTGTTAGATCCCTCACTGGCGTTTGAATGCCAAGGGTGGAAGCTGGATTGGCGTTGGACGCCAACTCCTTACCTGTTCCTGGCGTTTGAACACCAGAACTGAGCTTCCTTTGGGCGTTTAACGCCAACTCCTTGCTTGTTTGTGGCGTTTGAACGCCAGAACTGAGCATGGGTTTGGCGTTTAACACCAGATCTCCATCCTTTTTTGGCGTTTGAGCGCCAGAATCATTCCCCTCTGGGCTCTTACTATCCTCAAAGGGATTTTGGATGATATTTTGCTCATCCTCTGTCAGTTGTTCTTTCCTTAGCTTTCTGCTGCTCTGAAGTGAGGTATTTAATGTTTTCCCACTTCTTAATTGAACTGCCTGGCACTCTTCCGTTATCTATTTTGATAACTATTGTTTTGTCTGATTCAATTGTGCCTCCATATTTTTATTAGCATTTTTAGTGTCTTGTATCATCTCCTTGAATTCTGCTAGCTGTTTTGTTAGAAAGCACAATTGTTGATTGAGTTCAGCAACTTGTTTTGGAGGACCAAGTTCAGTAGATACTGCTTTGGCTTCTTCTTTTATGGAGGACCCATTACTTATGTACAGATGCTGGTTTCTGGCAACTATATCAATAAGCTCTTGTGCCTCTTCAATAGTTTTTCTCATGTGTATAGATCCACCAGCTGAGTGGTCTAGGGACATCTGAGCTCCTTCTGTAAGCCCATAGTAGAAGATATCTAACGACACCCACTCTGAAAACATTTCAGAGGGGCATTTCCTTAGCATCCCTCTGTACCTTTCCCAGGCATTATAAAGGGATTCATCATCCTCTTGTTTAAAGCCTTGGATATCCAGCCTTAGCTTTGTCATCCTTTTTGGAGGGAAATATTGATTCAGGAATTTGTCTGATAACTGTTTTCATGTCCTTATGCTTGCTGTGGGTTGGTTATTTAACCACCTTTTAGCTTGATCTTTTACAGCAAATGAAAACAGTAACAGTCTGTATACATCCTGATCTACCTCCTTGTCACGTACTGTGTCAGCAATTTGCAAGAATTGTGCCAGAAACTTAGTAGGTTCTTCCTGTGGAAGACCAGAATACTGGCAGTTTTGCTACACCATGACAATGAGCTAAGGATTTAGCTCAAAACTGCCTGCTTTGATGGAGGGTATACAGATACTAGCAGTAGTGGGGTTAGCAAATAACCCCAGAGTACTTCTGGACTGCTCATTTCCACTTAGATCCATGACGAAAAAAGGGAGATGATGTGAATTGCAAGTAAAATATATTTTTACTTTTTTCTTGTTTTTTTGTTTTATTTAATTAAAAATAACCAAAAAAATAAAATAAAATAAAATAAAGTAAAATAATTAGAAAATAAAATATAAATTTCGAAAATTAAAAAAAAAGAGAATAAAAAGAAATTTGAATGTTGAATTGACTAATTATTTGAAAAGATTTAAAAATTTTTGAATATGATTTTTGAATAAGATTTTGAATTTTGAAAAGATTTGATTTTTAAAATAAAAATCTAAATTTTTAAAGGTAATTTTCGATAAATCAGTTAAAATAAAGGGAACAGGTATTTTTGAATTCAATGAGAAAAGAGAAAAACAATAAAAAGACACAAAACTTGAAATTTTTAGATCCAATGCTCCTTATTTTCGAAAATTTTGGAGGAAAAACACCAAGGAACACCAAACTTAAAAATTTTAAGATCAAAATACAAAGAAGACTCAAGAACACCTTGAAGACTCACAAGAACAACAAGAACAAGATTCAAAGATTCAAGAACATAAAAGGGAACACCAAACTTAAAACTTTTAGAAAACTAAGATTAACTTTTCGAAAATTAAAGAAAAATAAAAAGAGAACACCAAACTTAAAAGTTTGGCACCAGATTTAATCAAAGAAAAATTATTTTTGAAATAGTTTTAAAAGGAAAATTCCTAATTACCAGGAACATAAACACAATGCTCTAGCCAATTGAGTTATAAATTTAAAGTGTTTTAGTAAGGTATTTAATGTATAAAAGTTTTTTGAAAACTGATATTTTGAAAAAGCACAAGAAAAACAAGAAAAATCACAAAACAAGAAAAACTAAAGATCAAACAAGGAAAATAAACAAGAACAACTTGAAGATTAAGAAAGAACAATGAATATAAATTCGAAAATTTAAAAGAAAATAAAAACATGCAATTGACACCAAACTTAAAATATGAAACTAAACTTAAACAGGAAAACTCAATTATTAGTTTGTAAAAATTTTTGAAAAATTTAAAAAGAGAAAATAAGAATTCAAAAAAAATTCAACCAAAAACAATGATAGAAGACTCTAAACCAAAAAAAGAAAAATTTTTCCTAATCTAAGCAAAAAAATAAACTATCAGTTGTCCAAACTCAAACAATCCCCGGCAACAGCGCCAAAAACTTGGTGCATGAAATTGTGATTCACACTTTTCACAACTCCGCACAACTAACCAGCAAGTGCACTGCGTCGTCCAAGTAATACATTACGTGAGTAAGGGTCGATCCCACAGAGATTGTTGGCTTGAAGCAATCGATGGTTACCTTGTAAATCTTAGTCAGGAGATTAATTATGATTATCAGTTTGAATTGCGAAAAATAAAAAAGCATGAAATAAATACTTGTTATACAGCAATGGAGAATATGTTGGAGTTTTGGAGATGCTTTGTCTTCTGAATCTCTACTTTCCCCCTGTCTTCTTCTTCACGCACGCAAGGTTCCTCTTATGGCAAGCTGTGTGTTGGTGGATCACCGTTGTCAATGGCTACCATCCGTCCTCTCAGTGAAAATGGTCCAGGTGCGCTGTCACCGCATGGCAAATCATCTGTCGGTTCTCACTCATGCTGGAATAGGATCCATTGATCCTTTTGCGTTTGTAACTACGCCCAACCCTTGTGAGTTTGAAGCTGGTCACAGTCATTCAATCCCTGAATCCTACTCGGAATACCACAGACAAGGTTTAGACTTTTCGGATTCTCAAGAATGCTGCCAATGGATTCTAGCTTATACCACGAAGATTCTGATTAAGGAATCCAAGAGATACTCATTCAATCGAAGGTAGAACGGAAGTGGTTGTCAGGCACGCGTTCATAGATTGAGAATGGTGATGAGTGTCACGGATCATCACATTCATCATATTGAAGTGCTTATGAACATCTTAGATAGAAACAAGCGTGTTTGAATAGAAAACAGAAATAATTGCATTAATTCATCGAGACACAGCAGAGCTCCTCACCCCCAACAATGGTGTTTAGAGACTCATGCCATCAAAGAGTACAAAGTTCAGATCTAAAAATGTCATGAGGTGCAAAATAAATCTCTAAAAGTTGTTTAAATATTAAACTAGTAACCTAGGTTTACAGAAAATGAGTAAACTAAGATAGATAGTGCAGAAATCCACTTCTGGGGCCCACTTGGTGTGTGTTGCGGCTGAGACTTGAGCTTTACACGTGCTTAGGCTGTTTCCAGAGTCAAACGCCAGGTTGTAACCTGTTTTTGGCGTTTAACTCCAACTTGTAACCTGTTTCTGGCATTTAACGCCAGAATGCAACATGGAACTGGCGTTGAACGCCAGTTTACGTCATTTATCCTTGAGCAAAGTATGACTATTATATATTTCTGGAAAGCCCTGAATGTCTACTTTCCAACGCAATTAAGAGTGCGTTATTTGGACTCTTGTAGCTCTATAAAATCTATTTCGAGTGCAAGGATGTCAGAATCCAACAGCATCTGCAGTCCTTTTTCAGCCTGAATCAGATTTTTGCTTAGCTCCCTCAATTTCAGCCAGAAAATACCTGAAATCACAGAAAAACACACAAAAAGCGTATAAAATATCCGTTCATCACTCTCGTCCCTCAAGGTCGGACACCTTGTAGTAGCCTTTTCCCAGTACGTACACAACTCGGTAAGGTCCTTTCCAGTTAACTACCAGCTTCCCTTCTCCTGATCGACTTGCTTCGATGTCATTTCGGATTAAGATGATATCGTTGTTGGTGAAGCTTCGCTGAATTACCCTCTGATTATATCTTGAAGTCATTTGACGTTTTAATGCTTCCTCTCTAATTCGATCTCTTTCTCGAACTTCTGGAAGTAGGTCGAGTTCTTCTCTTTGATTTTGGGAGTTGGCCTCTTCATTGTAGAGGATCATTCTGGGGGATCCTTCCTCTATGTCCACTGGGATCATTGCCTCCATTCCGTAAGCAATTCGGAAGGGTGATTCTCCTGTGGTGGAGTGTGGATTTGTCCGGTATACCCATAGGACTTGTGGGAGCTCTTCGGCCCAAGCTCCCTTTGCATCCTGTAGTCTCCGTTTTAACCCAGCTAATATAACTTTGTTGGCAACTTCTGCCTGTTCGTTAGCCTGTGGGTGTTCTACGGATGTGATTTGGTGCTTTATTTTCAAGTCAGCTACCAAATTCCTGAAACCTATATCAGTGAATTGAGTGCCAATATCTGTGGTGATGGAGTAAGGGACCCCAAACCATGTAATAATGTTCTTGTTTAGGAATTTCCGAATTCTTTGAGTGGTGGCATTAGCTAGGGGCTCTGCCTCAATCCATTTTGTGAAATAGTCTACCCCTACAATGAGGAACTTGACTTGTCCCGATCCTTGGGAAAAGGGTCCGAGGAGGTCGAGCCCCCACTTTGCAAATGGCCAAGGTGACGTTATACTGATGAGCTCTTCTGGTGGAGCGACGTGGAAGTTAGCATGCTTCTGATATGGTGGGCATGTCTTGATGAACTCTGTTGCTTTTTTTGTAAGGTCGGCCAAAAGAATCCAGTTCAGAGTACCTTTTTGGAAAGAGCTCGTGCCCCCAAGTGGTTGCCACACATGCCACTGTGTATTTCTCCCAGGACTTCCCTTGTGTTGGAGGTCGGTACGTATTTTAGGAGAGGTGTTGAGATCCATTGATGAGCGAAGATTTGTCGTGTCGGTATAGAATTTCAAGCAAAATGAATTCTCGTTGCAAGTATAGTTCCACACCGACAAACAATCCTCCCAATCAAAAATTTTTGGTTTTATGTCATGAATAACGAACCCCAATGAAAATTTACCGAAGTATTTGGACTCTGGGTCATCTTCCTAGGATACAATGAAGTGCTCAATTATTGGCTATAAAGGGGTAGGGGGTTTTGGTTCATAAGAGGGCAAGAAAAGTAAATTAGGCAAGTAAGTAAAGAAAACAAGATAAAGAACTATTGACTAAGACTTAGGTAATTGAGATCACCATCCTTGTCAACAAACCCAATATTGATAATCATGAGAGGCCAACCTATTAAGTCTACTTCCCAAAAGCTTTAAGTACATAACATCTACTCTTAAGCTTGAAGTACGTCAAATAGGTTTGATCACATCAACCCTTAAGTCCCAACCTACCTACTAATTAACTTAGTAGTGGGTTAGCGTCAATGGGTGTCAAATTGATCACCAAGGGTTCTCAAATCACCAAATCCATTATACCCAATAACTCAAGTTTACCCAATTCCCTTAGCTTAGACCAAGAGTTGATAAAACTAATCAAAAACTAAGGAGAACATTTCATCAAACACATAGAGTGCAATAAAAGTAAACTTCATAAATTGCAAGAATGATAAAATCTACCAACTACTAATTGCCAGAAAAGTAAGATCATAATTCAATTCATCAATTAAAGAAACATCAACATCAAATTGCATTAAATGTAAACCAAATCCAACATGAGTTCATCATCACAAAAGAGAGCAAAATGAGAAATTAACATCACAAATAAGAGGATCAAGAAGTAGAAATGAGAAATTATAAAAGAACAAGATGAGATCAAGTAATTAAACATGGATCTAAGGTAATCTAACCTAATCCAAACCTAATTCTAGAGAGAAGAGGGAGTTCTCTCTCTAGAAAACTAACTAAAGGCTCATGTTGGCTAAACTAATCGCTCCCCCTTTGCTTGGTCTTCAATTCTGCATGAAATACACTCAGAAACAAGTTGGATTTGGGCCTGGGCAGCTCAAAAATTGCCCCCAGCATTTTGCCTTTAAGTGGGCCACGTGAGAGTATCGGCGCGTGCGCGGCATGTGCGCGTGCGCGTCGATTGGCAAATTCTTCATCCGTGCGGACGCGTCATGTACGCATGCGCGTCCCTATGCGAAACCACTTTTGCACATGCACGCCTTGTACATGTGCGCGTCCATTGATGCATTTCCAATCTTTGTTTCTTTATGCATTCTCCCCTTTGTATGCTTCTGTCCTCATTTCTTCCATCCAATACTTGCTTTATGAACCTGAAATCACTCAACAAACACATCAAATCATCGAATGGAATTAAAGTGAATCAAAATCACCAATTTAGGGCCTAAAAAGCATGTTTTTACACTTAAGCACAATTCAAGGGAGAAATATAAAACCATGCTATTTCATTGAATAAATGTGGGAAAAGGTGGTAAAATCCCCTAAAATAAGCACAAGATAAATCATGAAATCGGCGTTTATCATCCCTCTCCTATATAAGATGTCTCCTACTATAGTGTAGTAGTGTGCTACTTGTATCAACCTCTTTGCCTCCTTCTTATTTCTGGAAAGTGCCTCTGACTTGAGGTAATTGACTATGGGGGTGATGAGCAAATAATTTTTACCCTTTTTGGCAATATTTTTACATAGTTTTCAGTATGTTTAGTTACTTTTGATTATATTTTTATTAGATTTTATGCAAAAATCACATTTCTGAGCTTTACTATGAGTTTGTGTGCTTTTCTGTGATTTCAAGAATTTTCTGGCTGAAATTAAGGGACCTGAGCAAAAATCTGATTCAGAGGCTGAAAAAGGACTGCAGATGCTGTTGGATTCTGACCCTCCTGCACTCGAAATGGATTTTCTGGAGTTACAAAAACCCAATTGGCGTGCTCTGAATTGCCTTCGAAAGTAGAAATCCTGGGCTTTCCAACAATATATAATAGTCCATACTTTTTTCCGAGATTTGCTGGCCCAAACTGGCGTCCAAAGCCAGCCTAAAACTTTCTGGCGTAAAATGCCCAAACTGGCACCAGAATTGGAGTTAAACACCCAAACTGGCACCAAAGCTGGCGTTTAACTCCATGAACAGCCTATGCACGTGTAAAGCTCAATGCTCAGCCCAAGCACACACCAGGTGGGCCCCGGAAGTCGATTTCTACAATATATGCACTTAGTTACTCATTTTCTGTAACCCTAGGTTACTAGTTTAGTATAAAAACTACTTTTAGAGATTTATTTTACATCTTTGGAATCATATGTAACTTTTATCATTGCTATTCACATTTGGAGGCTGGCCTCACGGCCATGCCTAGACCTCTTTCACTTATGTATTTTCAACGGTGGAGTTTCTACACCCCATAGATTAAGGTGTGGAGCTTTGTTGTTCTTCATGAATTAATACAAGTACTATTGTTTTTTTATTCAATTCACGCCTACTTTTTCTCCAAGATATACTCTCGTTCTTAATTCAGTTAAGTCAGAATGAAGGGGTGACCTGTGATAATCACCCAATCTTCGTTACTCGCTTAGCCAAGATCCGCGTGCCTGACAACCACAAGCGGTCTACATGATGTTCAACGTAGTCATTGCACGACAACCAGAGTATATTCTCTTAGATATCTAATACACGGATTGAGTCCATGAGATTAGTATCTTCATGGTATAGGCTAGAACAATTGGCAGCATTCTTGGGATCCGGAAAGTCAAAACCTTGTCTGTGGTATTTCGAGTAGGATCTGGGAAGGGATGACTGTGACGAGCTTCAAACCTGCGAATGTTGGGCGCAAGTGACAGTGTGCAAAAGGATAAATGGATTCTATTCCGACGCTAGCGGAAATCGACATATGATTAGCCATGCGGTAGCTGTACCTGGTATTTTTCATCCGAGACGAGAAATCCAACAGTTGATTAGCCGTGCAGAAATCGTAGAGGACTATTTTCACTGAGAGGATCTTACAGCTTGCCATGGAAGGAAGTAACGCATGGTTGGAAGAAGGCAATAGGAAGGCAGAGGTTCAGAAGTAACAAAGCATCTTCATACGCTTATCTGAAATTCCCACCAGTGAATTACATAAGTAACTTTATAACCATTTGAATCTGCCTGACTGAGATTTACAAGGATGACCATAGCTTGCTTCAAGCCGACAATCTCCATGGGATCGACCCTTACTCACGTAAGGTATTACTTGGACGACCCAGTGCACTTGCTCATTAGTTGTGCGAAGTTGTGAGAAAAGTGAGGGATCACGATTCTGTGCACCAGGGGGTCATCCATCCTTAATCCTGATCTGATATTGTTAGGACCATTTCTTCCTTTGAGATTGATGGGCTTTGTAGCATTTCCTGGATGAGGCTTTTATTATTGCCCCTTGGTTTGGTGCTGGCTAACTTTGAGAGTGCATCAGCTCGGGTATTCTGTTCCTGAGCTATATGTTGGACCTCATATTCCCCGAGTTGTTTGAGTTGTTCTCTGGTCTTGTCCAGATACTTTTTCATAGTTGGATCCTTAGCTTGGTAGCTCCCTTCTATTTGTGAGGTAACTACTTGTGAATCGAAGATGGTGAGCTTTTGAACTCCTACCTCCTTAGCCAGCCTCAAACCAGCAAATAATGCCTCATATTCAGCTTGATTATTTGAAGCAGGGAATTCAAACTTTAGTGAGAGTTCGATTTGGGTTCCCTGATCGCTTTCTATTATCACACCTACGCCACTCCTGGTTTTGTTTGAAGAGCCGTCCACGTAGAGATTCTATTTTGTGGGATTTCCCAGAGTATCGGTATACTCGGTGATGAAGTCGGCCATATACTATGATTTGATGGCGGTTAGGGCTTCATATTGAAGGTCGAATTTGGATAATTCGATTACCCACTTTAGGATTCTTCCAGCTAAGTCTGTCTTCTGTAGGATGCCTTTTATGGGCTGGTTGGTCTGAACCTTGATAGTGTGCGCTTGAAAGTATGGGCAGAGTCATCGAGAAGTGAGTATGAGTGCGTAGGTGAACTTTTCTATCTTTTGATAGTTCAGCTCGGCCCCTTGTAAAGCTTTGCTGATAAAATAGATGGGTTGCTGCCCACTCTCATCTTCTCTGACTAGTGCTGAAGCGATTGCCCGGTTTTCCACTGCGAGGTATAATATGAGTACTTCTCTTTCCCGTGGTCGGGTAAGAATGGGTGGTTGCCCCAAGAATTTTTTGAAATCTTGGAAGGCTTACTCACACTCTCTTTTCCATTCAAAC
This sequence comes from Arachis ipaensis, assembly GCF_000816755.2. Classification (NCBI taxonomy): domain Eukaryota; kingdom Viridiplantae; phylum Streptophyta; class Magnoliopsida; order Fabales; family Fabaceae; genus Arachis; species Arachis ipaensis. Next base: position 75,197,803 of record NC_029794.2, on the reverse strand, counting down.
CTCTTTCCTTTCTTTAATGTAGCGTAAAAGGGGAGAGATCTGATGGCTAACCTGGCTAGAAACCTGGACAGGGCTGCAAGTCTTCCGTTTAGCTGTTGTACTTCTTTGACGTAGGTCGGAATCTTCATGTCGAGTATATCCTGACATTTATCTGGATTTGCCTCAATTCCTCTTTGCGTGAGCATAAAGCCCAAAAATTTGCCAACTTCTACCGTGAAGGTGCATTTTGCGGGATTAAGTCGCATTCCATGCTTTCTGATGGTGTCGAACACTTTGGTGAGGTCCGGCAACAAGGATTCCTCACTTTGTGGTTTTACTAGCATATCCTCGACATAAACCTGCATTAATTTCCCTATGTGGTCTGCAAAGATTTTGTTCATCAATCTTTGGTAGGTAGCTGGTGCACGAAATTGTGATCACACTTTTCACAACTCTGCACAACTAACTAGCAAGTGCACTGGGTCGTCCAAGTAATACCTTACGCGAGTAAGGTCGATCCCACGGAGATTGTCAGCTTGAAGCAAGCTATGGTCATCCTGTAAATCTTAGTCAGGCGGATTCAATTGGTTATGAGGTTTTGATAATTAAAAGATAAATAAAACATAAAATAAAATAAAGATACTTATGTAATTCATTGGTGGGAATTTCAGATAAGCGTTTGGAGATGCTTTGTTGCTTCTGAACCTCTGCTTTCCTATTGTCCTTACCCAATCATACGTGCTCCCTTCCATGGCAAGCTGTATGATCCTCTCGGATGAAAAATACCAGGTACGATCTCTGCACAGCTAATCAACTATCGGATTTCTCGTCTCAGATGAAAAATACGAGGTACAGCTATCGCACGGCTAATCATCTGTCGGTTCTCACTAGCATCGGAATAGGATCTCTCTATCCTTTTGCACACTGTCACTGCGCCCAACATTTGCATGTTTGAAGCTCGTCACAGCCATCCCTTCCCAGATCCTACTCGGAATACCACAGACAAGGTTTAGACTTTCTGGATCTCATGAATGTTGCCAATTGGTTTTAGCCAATACCACGAAGGTTCTCTCACGGACTCGGTCCGTGTATTAGAGACCCAAGAGAATATACTCCGGCTATCGTCTAATGACTACGTTGAACATCATGTAGACCGCTTGTGGTTGTCAGGCACGCGGATCTTGGCTAAGTGAGTAACAAAGATAGTGGGTGATTGTCTCGGGTCACCCCTTCATTCTAACTTAACTGAATTAAGTACGAAAGTATATCTTCGAGAAGAAGTAAGCCTGAATTGAAAGATGATGAGCGGATATTTTATACGCTTTTTGGGGTTAATTTCATATAGTTTTTAGTATGTTTTAGTTAGTTTTTAGTTTATTTTCATTAGTTTCTAGGAAAAATTCATATTTCTGGACTTTACTATGAGTTTGTGTGTTTTTCTGTAATTTCAGGTATTTTTTGGTTGAAATTGAGGGAGCTGAGCAAAAAATCTGATTCAGGCTGAAAAAGGACTGCTGATGCTGTTGGATCCTGACCTCTCTGCACTCGGAATGAAATTTCTGGAGCTATAGTAGTCCAATTGATGCACTTCCAATTGCGTTGGAAAGTAGACATCCAGGGCATTCCAGCAATATATAATGGTCCATACTTTGATCAAGGATAGATGACGTAAACTGGCGTTCAACGCCAGTTCCATGTTGCAGTCTGGAGTCCAGCGCCAGAAACACGTTACAAGTTGGAGTTCAACGCCAGAAATAGGTTACAGCCTGGCGTTGAACGCCCAAAACAGCCCAGGCACGTGAGAAGCTTTAGTCTCAGCCCCAGCACACACCAAGTGGGCCCCAGAAGTGGATTTCTGCACTATCTATCATAGTTTACTCATTTTCTGTAAACCTAGGTCACTAGTTTAGTATTTAAACAACTTTTAGAGACTTATTTTGTATCTCATGACATTTTTAGATCTGAATTTTGTACTCTTTGACGGCATGTGTCTTTAAACCCCATTGTTGGGGGTGAGGAGCTCTACTGTGTCCTGATGAATTAATGCAAGTATTTCTGTTTTCTATTCAAACATGCGTATTCCTATCTAAGATATCCATTCGCACTTCAACATGAATGTGATGAACGTGACAATCATCATCATTCCCCCACGAACGCGTGCCTGACAACCACTTCCGTTCACCGTAGAATGAATGAATATCTCTTGGATCTCTTAATCAGAATCTTCGTGGTATAAGCTAGATTGATGGCAGCATTCAAGAGAATCTGGAAGGTCTAAACTTTGTCTGTGGTATTCCGAGTAGGATTCAGGGATTGAATGACTGTGATGAGCTTCAAACTCGTGAGTGCTGGGCGTAGTGACAGACGCAAAAGGATAGTAAATCCTATTCCGGTACGATTGAGAACCTGCAGATGATTAGCCGTGCGGTGACAGCGCACCTGGACCCTTTTCACTAGAAGGATGGATGGTAGCCATTGACAACGGTGATCTACCACACAGCTTGCCATAGGAGGACGTGCGTGCATAAACAAGAAGACAGAGGAAAGCAGAATTTCAGAAGACAAAGCATCTCCAAAACTCCAACATATTCTCCATCATTGCACAATAAGTATTTATATTTATGCCCTTTTATTCCTTGCAAGCAAATTTGATAAGTGAATTGTTTTATCATTTTCCTGACTAAGAGTTACAAGGTAACCATAAATTGCTTCAAGCCAACAATCTCCGTGGGATCGACCCTTACTCACGTAAGGTATTACTTGGATGACCCAGTGCACTTGCTGGTTAGTTGTGCGAAATTGTAAGAGAGTAATGTGAACATTGATATCACAATTTCGTGCACCAAGTTTTTGGGGCCGTTGCCGAGGATTGTTTGAGTTTGAACAACTGACGATGAATCCTGTTGCTTAGATTAGGAAAATTTTGTCTTTTGGGTCAGAGTCTTTTATATTCTTTTCAAAAAAAAAATAAAAGATAATATTTTTTCTTAGTTATTAAAAATACATTTTCAAAACAAGTGTTTCATTTACTGCCCATTTGGCTAGAGCGTTGGTCTGTGTTCTTGGTAATTGGGTACCTTCTTTTTAAAATTCTTTTTCAAAAATAATTTTTACATTAAATCTTGTGCCAAACTTTAAGTTTGGTGTTTTCTTGTTGATTTTTCTTTGGTTTTCGAATATCTTATTTTGGTTTTCTAAAAATTTTAAGTTTGGTGTTCTTTCTTCATGTTCCTGTGTTCTTGTGAGTCTTCAAAGTGTTCTTAAGTTTTCCTTGTGTCTTGATCTTAAAATTTTTAAGTTTGGTGTTCCTTGGTGTTTTTCCTCCAAAATTTTTGAAAACAAGGAGCATTAGATCTAAAAATTTTAAATCTTGTGCTATCTTATTGTTTTTCTCTCTCCTCTTTAAATTCAAAAATATCTTTTCTCTCTATTTTAAAGCAAATTTTCGAAATTTACCTTTAAAATTCAGATTTTTATTTCAAAATTTAAAACCTTTTTCAAAAATCATCATATCCTTTTCAAAACTTCCTAACCACTTTCTCTCTCCTCATTTTTTCGAAAATCTTCACCCATTTTTATTTATTTTATTTTAATTTATTTTATTTTCGAAATAAATAAATAAATAAATAAATAAATAAAAATAATTTTTTTTATTACATCATCTCCCTTTCTCCATCATGGATCTAAGTAGAAATGAACAGTCCAGAAGGACTCTGGGGTCATATGCTAACCCCTCTACTGCTTCATATGGGAGTAATATCTGCATACCCTCCATTGGAGTCAGTAGCTTTGAGTTGAATCCTCAGCTCATTATCATGGTGCAGCAAAGCTGCCAGTATTCCAGTCTTCCACAGGAAGAACCTATAGAGTTTCTGGCACAGTTTTTACAAATTGCTGACACAGTACATGATAGGGAAGTATATTAGGATGTCTACAGATTATTACTGTTTCCATTTGCTGTAAAAGATCAAGCCAAGAGGTGGTTAAATAACCAACCTAAGGCTAGCATAAAGACATGGAAACAGCTGACAGAGAAATTCCTGAATCAATACTTTTCTCCAAAACGGATGACACAGCTAAGGCTAGACATCCAAGGCTTTAAACAAGGAGATAATGAATCTCTTTATGATGTCTGGGAGAGATACAGAGAGATGCTAAGAAAATACCCCTCTGAAATGTTTTCAGAGTGGGTTCAGTTAGACATCTTCTATTATGGGCTTACAGAAAGAGCTCAGATCTCTCTAGATTACTCAGCTGGTGGATCTATCCACATAAGAAAGACAATTGAAGAAGCTCAAGAGCTCATTGATACAGTTGCCAGAAATCAGCATCTGTACTTAAGCAGCGACCCTTCCATGAAAGAAGAGGCTAAAACAGTAACTGCTGAACTCACTCCTGTAGAACAAGCTGCTGAATTCAATCAGCAATTGGATTTTCTGACAAAGCAGTTAGCCGAATTCAAGGATAAACTATAAGAGACAAGGATGGCTAATATAAATATGGAAG
>NC_029794.2:75110481-75175619 GCF_000816755.2 Arachis ipaensis | reverse complement strand
GCTACTGGCTACTGAATTCAATCAGCAATTGGACTTTCTAACACAGCAGTTAGCCGAATTCAAAGATAGACTACAAGAGACAAGGATGGCTAATAAAAATATGCAAGAACAATTGAAGCAAACAAAACAGCAGCTGTCAAAACAAATAACAAAAGAATGCCAAGCAGTTTAATTAAGAAGTGGGAAAACATTAAATACCCCATCTCAAGGCAGCAGGAAGCCAAGAAATGAGCAAACCACCCAAAATCCATCTGAGGACAGTAAGAGCCCAGGGAAAAATAATTCTGGCATTAAAACGCCAGAGATTGGGTGGAAGGCTGGCGCTGAACGCCCAGACCATGCTCAAGACTGGCGTTCAACGCCAGAAACAAGCAAGGAACTGGCGTTGAACGCCCAAAAGAAGCACAGTTCTGGCGTTCAGATGCCAAGAGCAGATGAGGAGTTGGCGTCTAACGTCACTCCAGCTTCTAATTCTGGCACTCAATTGCCAGAGAGGGATCAGACACACACAAGTGCTGATGACAACCCATCTAAAAAGGCTTCTTCAACCACTTCTGTAGGAAATAAATCTACAGCAACCAAGGTTGAGGAATATAAAGCCAAGATACCTTATCCTCAAAAACTCCGCCAAGAGGAGCAGGATAAGCAATTTGCTCGCTTTGCAGATTATCTCAGGACTCTTGAAATAAAGATTCCGCTTGCAGAAGCACTTGAGCAAATACCTTCTTACGCCAAGTTCATGAAAGAGATCTTGAGTCATAAGAAGGATTGGAGAGAAACTGAAAGAGTTTTCCTCACTGAAGAATGCAGTTCAGTCATTCTGAAAAGCATTCCTGAAAAGCTTAAAGATCCCGGAAGCTTTCTGATACCATGCACATTAGAGGGAAATTGCACCAGGACAGCTTTATGCGATCTTGGGGCAAGCGTTAACCTGATACCTGCAGCCACCATCAGAATGCTTGGTTTAACTAAAGAAGTTAAACCAACCTGGATATGTCTCCAACTTGGTGATGGCTTCATTAAATACCCATCAGGCGTGATTGGGGACATGATTGTTAGGGTTAGGCCATTCTCCTTTCCCACCGACTTTGTTGTGCTGGAAAAGGAGGAGCACAAGAGTGTTACTCTCATTCTAGGAAGACCTTTCCTAGCAACTGGACGAACTCTCATTGATGTCCAAAAGGGGGAAGTCACCCTGAGAGTCAATGAGGATGAGTTTAAATTGAATGTCGTCAATGCCATGCAACATCCAGACACACCAAAAGACTGCATGAAAGTTGATCTTATTGACTCTCTGGTGGAGGAGATCAACATGGCTGAGAGTCTCGAATCAGAGCTGGAAGACATCTTTAAAGATGTTCCGCCTGATCTAGAGGATTCAGAGGAATTGAAAGAGCCTCTGAAATTTCCTCAGGGAGAGGAAAATCCTCCTAAACCCGAGCTCAAACCATTACCACCATCCCTGAAATATGCATTTCTGGGAGAAGATGATACTTTTCCAGTGATCATAAGCTCTGTTTTAAATCCACAGGAAGAGGAAGCACTAATCCAAGTGCTAAGGACACACAAGGCAGCTCTTGGGTGGTCCATAAGTGACCTTAGGGGCATAAGCCCAGCTAGATGCATGCACAAAATCCTATTGGAGGATGATGCTAAGCCAGTGGTTCAACCACAGAGGCGGCTAAATCCAGCCATGAAGGAAGTGGTGCAGAAAGAGGTCACTAAATTACTGGAGGCTGGGATTATTTATCCTATTTCTAATAGCCCCTAGGTGAGTCCTGTTCAAGTTGTCCCTAAAAAGGGAGGCATGACAGTGGTTCATAATGAAAAAAATGAACTGGTTCCTACAAGAACAGTTACAGGGTGGCACATGTGTATTGATTACAGAAGGCTCAATACAGCCACCAGCAAGGATCATTTTCTGTGATTGTGTACACTGATCATGCTGCTCTTAAATATCTACTTACAAAGCAAGATTCAAAACCCAGGCTCATAAGATGGGTGTTGCTTCTGCAAGAGTTGTTTGATATAGAAATAAGAGACAGAAAAGAGACAGAGAACCAAGTGGCTGACCATCTGTCCCGGATAGAACCAGTGGAAGGAGCGTTGACGTCAGGATTTTTGCCAGTAAAGAATGTCATAAAAACAGTGGCGTTGTAGATATAGTCTCTAAACCGACAGAAATTCCTTCGTACAAACGTTTTGGTTGTCACAAGTAACAAACCTCTTTGAAATTGATAACCGAGTATTCAAACCTCGGGTCGTCTTCTCAAGGAATTGCAGGGAGGTGTTCTTATTATTGATTATGAAAAAGTGTGTTTTTGGGGAATGTTGAGTTTGGGCAATGGGCACAGGTATATTTAAATGACAAGTAAAATAAATTAACAATAATAAAATCTCTTGGCAAGGTATGGAGAACTGGAGGTCCTATCCTAGTTATCCTTATCAATTGTGATGAGAATTGGATTCTTCCCCCACCTTATTAACCTCTAACTATGAAGGTAAGTTAAGTGGACAAATTAATTCCAATTTTTAATCAACAATGAGTTTGATAACTCAAGAGTTACCAATGTCTCAACCAAAGCCAAAAGAGAAAAATCCAAATTATTAATATAATAAAAAAGAGCAATCATAAGTCTGAAATACTTCAAAAAAATATATTAAAGAGAAAATCAATCTAAACATAGAGAGTCATAAACAAAATTGAGAAAAGAAATAAAAGAACATTGAACCTGGGATTGAGAGTCACTCTAAAACTAAGAGAAATCCTAAATCCTAATCCTAAGAGAGAGGAGAGAACCTCTCTCTCTAAAAACTACATCTACTCCTAAAATTGTGAATTATGAGAGCCTCCTCATGAATGGATGCAGTCCTCCACTTTATAGCCTCTAATCTGTGTTTTCTGGGCCGCAAACTGGGTCAGAAACAGTCCAGAATTCGCTGGTTTCGAATTTTGCCACGCTGGATTTCTGTCACTGCGACGCGGCCGCATAGATCACGCAGTCGCGTCGCTTAGCGTCAAGGAAACTATAATATATTATATATCAAATCGAAGCCCCGGACGTTAGCTTTCCAACGCAACTAGAACCGCGTCGTTTGGACCTCTGTAGCTAAAGTTATAGCCGTTTGAGTGCAGAGAGGTCAGGCTAGACAGCTTAGCAATTTCTCCAACTTCTTGCATTCCTTCCACTTTTGCATGCTTCCTTTCCATCCTCTGAGCTATTCCTGCCCTGTAATCTCTGAAATCACTTAACACACATATCCATGCATCTAATGGTGATAAGAGAAGATTAATAATAAGCAAATATAAGATCAAAGAAGCATGTTTTCAATCAAAGCACATAATTAGGAAGGCAAATGTAAAACCATGCAAATAGTATGAATAAGTGGGTAAAGTGTTGATAAAAATCACTCAATTGAGCACAAGATAAACCATGAAATAGTGGTTTATCAACCTCCCCACACTTAAACATTAGCATGTCCTCATGCTAAGTTCAAGAGAAACTATAAAGAAATGAAGAGGAATGGTAGAATGCATGAAATGCAACCTATCTATATGAATGCAACTACATGCAAAAAATGTTTCTACCTACTTGGTTAAAAGTAAATAAATTCTCCAAGACAATTATGAATCAAATTCCACTAATTCAAATCATACAGTGAAAACAAGTAAACTTGTAAGAAGATAGCTCATGAAAGCAGGGAACATAGAATTAAGCACTGAACCCTCACTGGTAGTGTATATCACTCTAATCTCTCAAGTGTATAGGGTAATTCACTCTACTCTTCCCTAATCATGCTTTCTAAACCTTGTTCTTCATCTAACCAATCAACAAAAATTTAGTGTACCAATGCAAACATCATGAGGTCTTTTTCAAGGTTGTAATGGGGCTAAGGTAAGGGTAAAGGTATATGTATGGCTAAGTGAGCTATAAATTTAATCTTTGACTAGCCAAGCTCTCACCTAACATACATACACTCTATATAACTTTAAAATCATACCTAGCTACCCATAATTCTCACTTTTGTATAATTCCCATACTCATGTACCAAATTTTTCTTTAATTTTTATCACATGTGCATTGATCTTTTATTAAACTTAATATTGGGGTAGTTTTGTCCCCTTGTTTTATTGAGTATTTTTGAATTTTTCTCTTTTTTCTCTTTTTTTTTGTAGAGAAACAAACATAACTTATCAATGCACATGGATTTTCTATTATTTTTCTATTTTGGTTTTTCATGAGTAGGTTCCCAAATTCTTGATATTCAAATAAATTAGAAACATTATACTTTTCCTTTATTAACCCATGTTCCCACAATTTCCCCATACTTAATTAACACACTATCTTAAGCTAACCAAAGATTCAATTGGGATATTTAATTATTTTTCTGTTTTAAGGCTAGTGATGTGGTAAAATACAGAACAAGAGGGGGTTAAAAGGCTCAAAGTGGCTGACAAGGGTGATTTAAAGGGTAGGCTTATTTGGGATAAGTGAGCTAAAATCAAATAATGGCCTCAATCATATGCAAACATGTAAATACACTAAATAAAGGACATATAGGCTAGAACAAAATACAGATTACAATCATATAGAAGGAAACACACAGGAATAAAATATTTATGGTTAAATAGTGTAACATGTAAATAAGCTCAAAGTCTCACAGGTTGTGTGTTCTTTGGCTCAAAAACCATGTTCCAAATACAACTTCAAACAAGTTTAACACAAAAATTTTGGTTTTAAATTAGTGAAAAATTTCAAAAAATAGGATCTTAAGAAGAAACTTATTATTTTAACCAAGCAGTAACTAAATGCAAAAATCAAATAAACATGCAATTAAATATGCAAATGCAACAATTAACAAAGAAAATAAAATATTGGTGTTTGAGACAGGAAAGTACTAACCCATGGAGATCGGTATCGACCTCCCCACACTTAAAGATTGCACCGTCCTCGGTGCATGCTAACATGTGCAGGTGGACGGGTTGTGGTTTCTCAGCTGGGCTCTTTTTTTGTTCCTTTCCTTGCCGACGATTTGGGAGTACCTTTCTCCTTTCCTTCCTTGGTGGCCATTCTGAAGAAGGGAAGAGAAAGTAAATTAAATTCAATAGATATATAGCAAGGAAGAGAATGGAAGAGTGGTGATGGATGCACATTAGGATGTAATTGACATTAACACATGCTCTCGAGTACATGTGAAAAGTCAGCAGTGAAAAATAGCCAGTGCATCGAAAGATAAGTGGATGCAGGGTGTTTATTGGCATGCCGGAAAAGGGCATGAGTAGCATAGACCAAGCATTACTTGTAATAAAGTACCATATTTGTATTGACAATTATATTCAATTAAAATAGTAAAGGGAGTTTATGAAAAGCAAGCATTGAATAGTAGAATAACATAGAGAAGTGCATAATGCCATATGAGCTTTTTCACAAACACATAGCATGCATGGTGAAGAAGGTATAGAAAGTATTACAATGAACATGCAAGCAATCCTTTAAAGAAGATAATAATAATTGTCAAACATATAATGAGGAATAATGACTCAAATAAAATTCTAACACCAATGAAAATAATACAATGAATGAAAGTATGCAAATAAATGAAATAAAATAGAATGGAAGTGAAATAAAATAAGAAAGGAAGAAGAAAGAAATAAGAAAAGATAAGAAAAATAAGGACTAGAGAAGAAAAGATAAGAAATTTGGCTGATCTGGATAATCTGTGCGCCGCTTGTGATGCGGACGCGTGAGTGACGTGGTCGCGTGGTGCGCAAGAAGGTCAGGTGACGCGGACGCGTGGGGCACACGTTCGCGTGGGAGGGCTTGGGCTTCCAGCACGAGTCCAGCCCAACTCCAATATAACTTTCGGCCATGCACCCTTTTGATGTCGATTTTCAGGTCACGCGGCCGCGTGGGTGACGCGGTCGCGTGGGATGCCAAAGTTCCCATGGGACGCGGACGTGTCGGCGACGCGGTCGCGTGGGGTGATTTGTGCCATTGGCATGCCTCCAGCGCTGCTCCTGCGAAACTCTCTGTTCGTTTTATTTTTTCCCCTCTCCTTGCGACGCGGACGCGTCGCTGATGCGGTCGCATCGCGTGCTCGCTTTTTTTTTTAAATCTGAAAAGAAAATGCAGAATGCATTGTTAATATGAATGTGATGCAAAACTCCAGGTTCAATATAATAAAATAAAATAAAACTAGAAAACAAATAAAACTAAATAAAAAATGAAAAAGGATGATCATACCATGGTGGGTTGTCTCCCACCTAGCACTTTTAGTTATAGTCCTTAAGTTGGACATTTGATGAGCTTCCTGCTATGGTGGCTTGTGCTTGTACTAATCCAGGAATCTCCACCAATGTTTGTATCTCCAGTAACCTCCGCGATCCCAAACTAGGCGCAGAAAGCCTTCAAGTAAGTTAAAGCAAGTGACCTAGCCCCAAGAGTGGTTATTGATAGAATGGATTCCAGGGTCCCAGACCTTGCCCTTGCACCCGTCTGTTGGTTGAGAAATATTGTTCCATCCGGGTGGCAAGCAGTCTGAATTCTCACGTAAGTGGCCAATCAACTTCCTAGACCCATTCAGTTGAGCTTTACACCAACCTTTGCATTTAAACTTAAAGCTTCCAACCATGATAAACCTTGCAGGATAATTCTTACCACTGACAATCTTCCTCTTATTCTTAATGCCATAAAGAGCTCTAAGTTGACCATCCGTCTCCAGTAGCCCATATTCAAGTGGGATTAGAAAGCTAGGAGATATGAAATTTACCCACTTGAATGTTGTGAAGGATGATGGCAACTTAGGGGGAGGTATTTTTAATGAAATTGCAAGTTCCACTCCCTTGTGCTCTTCTCTGATAATTACCACCTCTTTGCAAGCTTCTTCAATTTCAACCTCTTCCTCTTGGTATCTTTCTTTCAATTCAATCTCCTCTTCATTGCTTTCCAAGGGCATGGGAGGTTGTGCTTCCTCTTCTTGAATCTCCATCTCTTGATCAACCTCTTCCAAGTCTTCAACTGTGATATGCCTTGGAGGTTGTACACCCTCCTTAGCATCAAATTCAACCGTCTTGGAAGGAGGCTCTATGTCTTGACTTTCCCATGGAGGTTCTGCATCTCCTAGATCTTCAACCAACTCTTCTTCTTGAACAATGACAGCTTCTTCTACTTGTTCTAGTAAGAATTCATTCTCTGTCTTGTCCACTGGGGTTTCTGGTATCTCCTTCATGCTATGCTCTTCACTAGACTGTCCACATGGGGCTGTGGCTGATCCTTGTGTATTTAAGCATCTAGAAGCCCATTGAATTAATACTTGCCCCAGTTATTGAACGGTTGCCTGAAATTTAATTACTGTTTCCAAAAGGTTATTTAAATTTTGAATTTGAAAATTAAATTTTGAAATTTGAAAATTTTTAAATTTAAATTTTGAAAATTTTTAAATTTGATTTTTGAAATAAGATAAGATAAGATAAAAATTTTAAAAATAAAAATCTAAAAATATTTTTTTTTTCGAAAACATTAATTACAAATATTTTTGAATTTAATGAGGAAAGAGAAAAACAAAAAAAATGACACCAAATTTCAAATTTTTAGATCAAAACGAAGAAAACAACTAAGAACAGCTTGAAGGTCAAGATGAACGCGAAGAACAACTCAAAGATCAAGATGAACACCAAGAACAAATTTTTGAAAAATTTTGTAATAACTAAATAAAAACCAATAACCTCTTAATTTATGAAAAAACAAAAATAAAAACAAATAAACAAACAAAAAGCAAAAAATATTTACAATAACCAATAATAAGGCACACGTTTGCAATTCCCCGGCATCGGCGCCATTTTGACGTCAGGATTTTTGCCAGTAAAGAATGTCATAAAAATAGTCGCGTTGTAGATATAGTCTCTAAACCGACAGAAATCCCTTCGTACAAACGTTTTGGTTGTCACAAGTAACAAACCCCTTTGAAATTGATAACCGAGTATTCAAACCTCGGGTCGTCTTCTCAAGGAATTGCAGGGAGGTGTTCTTATTATTGATTATGAAAAAGTGTGTTTTTGGGGAATGTTGAGTTTGGGCAATGGGCACAGGTATATTTAAATGACAAGTAAAATAAATTACCAATAATAAAATCTCTTGGCAAGGTATGGAGAACTGGAGGTCCTATTAACCTTATTAATCTTATTATCCTCTAACTATGAAGGTAAGTTAAGTGGACAAATTAATTCCAATTTTTAATCAACAATGAGTTTAATAACTCAAGAGTTACCAATGTCTCAACCAAAGCCAAAAGAGAAAAATCTAAATTATTTATATAATAAAAAGGAGCAATCATAAGTCTGAAATACTTCAAAAAATATATTAAAGAGAAAATCAAAGTAAACATAGAGAGTCATAAACAAAATTGAAAAAAGAAATAATAGAACATTGAACCTGGGATTGAGAGTCACTCTAAAACTAAGAGAAATCCTAAATCCTAATCCTAAGAAAGAGGAGAGAACCTCTCTCTCTAAAAACTACATATACTCCTAAAATTGTGAATTATGAGAGCCTCCTCATGAATGGATGCAGTCCCCCACTTTATAGCCTCTAATCTGTGTTTTCTGGGCCACAAACTGGGTCAGAAATAGTCCAGAATTCGCTGGTTTCAAATTTTGCCACGCTGGATTTCCGTCACTGCGATGCGGCCGCATGGATCACGAGGTCACGTTGCTTAGCGTCAGAGAAACGATAACATATTATATATCAAATCGAAGCCCCGGACGTTAGCTTTCCAATGCAACTAGAACCGCGTCATTTGGATCTCTGTAGCTAAAGTTATAGCCGTTTGAGTGCAGAGAGGTCAGGCTGGACAGCTTAGCAATTTCTCCAACTTCTTGCATTCCTTCCACTTTTGCATGCTTTCTTTCCATCCTCTGAGCCATTCCTGCCTTGTAATCTCTGAAATTACTTAACACACATATCAAGGCATCTAATGGTGATAAGAGAGGATTAATAATAAGCAAATATAAGATCAAAGAAGCATGTTTTCAATCAAAGCACATAATTAGGAAGGCAAATGTAAAACCATGCAAATAGTATGAATAAGTGGGTAAAGTGTTGATAAAAACCATTCAATTGAGCACAAGATAAACCATGAAATAGTGGTTTATCAGGCGTCCTCCCTCTCTATTGAGATCTCTGAAACCTTCCCGAATGAGCATTTGTTTGCCATTCAGGAATTACCATGGTTTGCAGACATTGCAAACTACAAAGCTGCAAGGTTTATTCCCAAAGAGTACAGCAGGCAACAAAAGAAAAAATAAATTACTGATGCAAAGTACTACTTGTGGGATGAACCCTATCTCTTTAAGAGATGTGCAGACGAAATAATCCGTAGGTGTGTGCCTAGAGAAGAAGCACAGAGGATCCTATGGCATTGCTTATGCTCTGCAAAGATGCTGGAGTAAAGATGGGAATAATAGAGTATATCTCAGTGGAGCAACCAATCACTAAAATCACAATGGAAAAACAACAAATGCAGGATGATTCCATCAAGAGGAGGGCGCAAGAATTCCTACCAGAACTCCCTCAATTTGAATACTGGGAGCATCTTGAGGCATCTGTCACTAAGTTGCAAGAAACCATAGACCAAATGAAGGAAGAACAGCAAAATCAAAACAGCATGCTTTGCAAACTGCTCAAAGAACAAGAAGTGCAAGGGCGTGAATTAAGAGAACTAAAGCGTCAGAAACTATCTCTTGAAGGGCCAAGCACTCCACAGACTAAAGAGGAATCCGCTTCCCAAAGTCAAGGTTGTTGAGTTCTGATCTTAACCTTAACCCTGTGATAAATTTTTTTTTATTATTTGACTTTTACCTTAGGAGTCATACAGTAGTAATTAGTATATATATTTTGATTTCATCATTAAACATGAATAAAATAGAAGATTTTCTTCAGGATAAGGAGGCAATATTTCTCGAGTTTTTAATAGAAGAAATTCTGATTAATTACATGTTGTGGCAATGCTTTCTTCCTTCTGAATGAATGCTTGAACAGTGCATATGTCTTTGGAATTTGATGTTCTTGAATGTTAAATATGTTGGCTCTTTAAAGAATGATAAACATGAGACATGTTATTGGTAATCTGAAAAATCATAAAAATGATTCTTGAAGTAAGAAAAATCAGTGAATACAAAGCTTGCAAAAAAAAAAGCAAGCAGAAAAAGCCAATAACCCTTAAAACCAAAAGGCAACAAAGTGCTTAGGGCCACGGCCAAGACTCATAAAAGTAGCTGTGTTCAAGAATCAACATACTGAACTAGGAGAATCAATAACACTATCTGAATTTTAAGTTCCTATAGATGCCAATCATTTTGAGCTTCAATGGATAAAGTGAGATGTCAAAACTGTTTGGAAGCAAAAAGCTACTAGCCCCGCTCATTTAATTAGAATCTGAGCTTCACTCAAAAACCCTGAGATATTATCGTTTCTTAAATCATTTGTATTCTATTTTATTTATCTAGTTACTTGAGGATAAGCAACAGTTTAAGTTTGGTGTTGTGATGAGCGGATATTTTATACGCTTTTTGGGGTTAATTTCATATAGTTTTTAGTATGTTTTAGTTAGTTTTTAGTTTATTTTCATTAGTTTCTAGGAAAAATTCATATTTCTGGACTTTACTATGATTTTGTGTGTTTTTCTGTAATTTCAGGTATTTTCTGGCTGAAATTTAGGGAGCTGAGCAAAAAATCTGATTCAGGCTGAAAAAGGACTGCTGATGCTGTTGGATCCTGACCTCTCTGCACTCGGAATGGAATTTCTGGAGCTATCGGAGTCCAATTGACGCGCTTCCAATTGCGTTGGAAAGTAGACATCCAGGGCTTTCCAGAAATATATAATAATCTATACTTTGCTCAAGGATAGATGATGTAAACTGGCGTTCAACGTCAGTTCTATGTTGCAGTCTGGCGTCCAGCGCCAGAAACACGTTACAAGTTGGAGTTCAATGCCAGAAACAGGTTACAGCCTGGCGTTTGATGTGTGGAAAATGATCCGATACAAAACTCACCGGTAAGTGCACCAGGTCGCATCAAGTAATAATAACTCACGGGAGTGAGGTCGATCCCACAGGGATTGAAGGATTGAGCAATTTTAGTTTAGTGGTTGATTTAGTCAAGCGAATCAAGATTTGGTTGAGTGATTTGTGATTTGCAGAATTTGAATTGCATAGAAAGTAAAGGGAATGGGTAAATTGCATGAAATTAAAGAGAACTGAAATTTAAAGTGCTGAATCTTAAAGAACAAGAAATTAAATGGCAGAAACTTAGAACGCAAGAAATGTAAATTGCAGAATCTTAAAGTGCAAGAAATGTAAATGGCTTGAATTGTAAAGGGAATTGGGAATTGGATTTGCAGAAATTAAACAAGGAAAAGTAAAATTGCAACAAGCAGAGAAGTAAA
This sequence comes from Arachis ipaensis, assembly GCF_000816755.2. Taxonomy (NCBI): domain Eukaryota; kingdom Viridiplantae; phylum Streptophyta; class Magnoliopsida; order Fabales; family Fabaceae; genus Arachis; species Arachis ipaensis. The sequence continues at coordinate 75,164,177 of NC_029794.2, read as the reverse complement.
GGATGACTTGAATTGAACCGGATCTTAAAACAGAAATGTAAATGAGCTTGAAAGCAGTAAACAGAGAATTGAAAATGGGAAATCCAGATCTCAGGACCCAAGAGACTAGATAACCAAGTCTAGATCTCAATGCCTTCCTAGATCCAACAAGCGCAATTGCAAAGAAATTAAAGAAATGTAAAGTGCAGAAAGAGTAGAAACAGAAGCAATTAATAGAAATGGAAATTCAATTGTGAAGTAAAATGAAACAGAGAGATCTTAGGATGAGATTGAAACAGAATTCCTTCAATTCTCCAAACCAAGATCCAAGACAATTGTAATTAAAATTTAAAGCAAGAAAACTAAGAGGAAGGGAATTCAATTCTCCTTCCCCGAGACTTAGAAATTAAAATTCACTCAACACCCAAAAGCTCTCCGAAAACTCTCTATGAAAACTAAAAAGAAAGCTCTCTGAAAAACTTCAAGAAAAAACTCTCCGAAAAACTTAAATCCTATGCTATTTATACACTTTCTTCAAATGGTCTTCAAGCCTTCAATTGGGCCTTTGCTCTTGATGGAATTGGGTTGATAGAAGCCTTGGTTGATTGCTCTTGGAGTTTGGAGAAGAACCGAATTGAACCGGGTTTGGAATCATGAAAGCTTGAGTAAAAGTTTGAGGCAAACTTTTACTCAAACTTTTCACATCAGCCACCCTCTTTTACTGATACCAACGTTGGGGCAAAAGTTTGGGGTCAAACTTTTGCTCAAACGTTGGCCTCCCCTTGCACACTCATGGCGCCAACGTTTGCCAAAAAGTTAGAGGCAAACGTTGGCGCAAACTTTTGCTCTCCAGGGTGTGTTGTTCATGCACCAACGTTTGCCAAAAAGTTTGAGGCAAACGTTGGCGCAAACTTTTGCTCTCCAGGGTGTTGATTTGTGATGCCAAAATTAGAATCTCCACAATACTTCTTTGAACTTCATGTCCTGCCTATGAGCTCCCATGCAAGTTTTCATAAGCATGCAACCTCAATACATAATCATACAACTAGAACCGCCACTTCTCCTAATCTTTTGCTTGCCTCAAAATTGTTTAATTCCTCAATCCTTCTTTTCAAAGAACTTTCATGTGATGCATTTTTTGAATATTGAGTGCAAACAAGTTTTGAAGAGAAAAATGTTGTGAATGATCAAGCATCTTGCTTATTGAATTATAGAGAACTATACTATGCAGACAGGCAGCGGTATTATATCACTTTCAATCATAGCAGTGTTTGATGTAAAACAATCACTTAACAATACAACCTTTTGGAGTTCGCTTGCTTTCCTTTAACCTTTCTCCAAGCTTTCTTCACCTATCATTAATCAACCAAACACATCAAAGCTATGCTCAAAATCATGAGATATTCATTCTTTCATAATATGTGAAAATTATAGCATAAAACCTCATGAAATTGCATTAATTCATACATGGTTGATTAAATCAAAGGAAACATGAAAATCTACCCAATTGGCTTGCTTATGGCTCAAGAAAGTGCATAATTCAATTGAAAACTAAAGAAAAAGGTTAGTGAAACTAGGCTAAGATGACTTGTCATCAGCGTTGAACGCCCAAAACAGCCCAGGCACGTGAGAAGCTTTAGTCTCAGCCCCAGCACACACCAAGTGGGCCCCAGAAGTGGATTTTTGTACTATCTATCATAGTTTACTCATTTTCTGTAAACCTAGGTCACTAGTTTAGTATTTAAACAACTTTTAGAGATTTATTTTGTATCTCATGACATTTTTAGATCTGAATTTTGTACTCTTTGACGGCTTGAGTCTCTAAACCCCATTGTTGGGGGTGAGGAGCTCTGCTGTGTCCTGATGAATTAATGCAAGTATTTATGTTTTATATTCAAACATGCGTGTTCCTATCTAAGATATCCATTCGCACTTCAATATGAATGTGATGAACGTGAAAATCATCATCATTTCCCCACGAACGCGTGCCTGACAACCACTTCCGTTCATCGTAGAATGAATGAATATCTCTTGGATCTCTTAATCAGAATTTTCGTGGTATAAGCTAGATTAATGGCAGCATTCAAGAGAATCCGGAAGGTCTAAACCTTGTCTGTAGTACTCCGAGTAGGATTCAGGGATTGAATGACTGTGACGAGCTTCAAACTCGTGAGTGCTGGGCGTAGTGACAGAGGCAAAAGGATAGTAAATCCTATTCCGGTACGATTGAGAACCTGCAGATGATTAGCCGTGCGATGACAGCGCACCTGGACCCTTTTCACTAGAAGGATGGATGGTAGCCATTGACAACGGTGATCCACCAACACACAGCTTGCCATAGGAGGACGTGCGTGCATGAACAAGAAGACAGAGGAAAGCAGAATTTCAGAAGACAAAGCATCTCCAAAACTCCAACATATTCTCCATCATTGCACAATAAGTATTTATATTTATGCCCTTTTATTCCTTGCAAGCGAATTTGATAAGTGAATTGTTTTATTGTCTTCCTGACTAAGAGTTACAAGTTAACCATAAATTGCTTCAAGCCAACAATCTCCGTGGGATCGACCCTTACTCACGTAAGGTATTACTTGGACGACCGAGTGCACTTGCTGGTTAGTTGTGCGAAATTGTAAGAGAGTAATGTGAACATTGATATCACAATTTCGTGCACCAAAAGAAAAACAATAGTACTTGCATTAATTCATGAAGAATAGCAGAGCTCCACACCTTAATCTATGAGGTGTAAAAACTCCACCGTAGAAAATACATAAGAATGAAAGGTCTAGGCATGGCCGTGAGGCCAGCCTCTAATGTCTAAGGACTAAATGTCCAGAGATAGATTCCAAAGATATGAATACAATAGTAAAAAGTGCTATTTATACTAAACTAGTTACTAGGATTTACAGAAAATAAGTAACTAAGTGTAGATAGTGCAGAAATCCACTTCTGGGGCCCACTTGGTGTGTGCTTAGGCTGAGCATTGAGCTTTACACGTGCATAGGCTATTTCTAGAGTTAAACGCCAGCTTGGATGCCAGTTCGGGCCATCAAATCTCGGGCAAAGTATAGAATATTATATATTTCTGGAAAGTTCAAGATGTCTACTTTCCAACACAATTGAGAGAGCACTAATTGGTCTTCAATTGCTCCAGAGAATCCACTTCGAGTGCAGGAGAGTCAGAATCCAACAGCATCTGCAGTCCTTTCTCAGCCTCAGAATCAGACTTTTGCTCAGATCCCTCAATTTCAGCCAGAAAATACCTGAAATCATAGAAAAACACACAAACTCATAGTAAAGTCTAGAATTGTGATTTTTGCATAAAAACTAATAAAAATAAAATAAAAAGTAACTAAAACATACTAAAAACTATGTAAAAACAATGCCAAAAAGGATATAAAATATCTGCTCATCACAACACCAAACTTAAATTGTTGCTTGTCCCCAAGCAACTAAAAACAAAATATGATAAAAAGAAGAGAATATACAATAAGTTTCAAAAATATCAATGAAGATTTGTTTCAATTAGATGAGCGGGACTAGTAGCTTTTTGCTTCTGAACAGTTTTGGCATCTCACTTTATCCTTTGAAATTCAGAATGATTGGCATCCATAGGAACTCATAATTCAGATAGTGTTATTGATTCTCGTAGTTCAGTATGTTGATTCTTGAACACAGCTACTTTATGAGTCTTGGCCGTGACCCTAAGCATTTTGTTTTCCAGTATTACCACCGCATACATAAATGCCACAAACACATAACTGGGTGAACCTTTTCAGATTGTGACTTAGCTTTGCTAGAGTCCCCAATTAGAGGTGCACAGAGTTCTTAAGCACACTCTTTTTGCTTTGGACCACGACTTTAACTTCTCAGTCTCAAGCTTTTCACTTGACACCTTCACGCCACAAGCCATGGTTAGGGACAGCTTGATTTAGCCACTTTGGGCACTCCTATCCATTAATGCTCAAAGCCTTGGATCCTTTTTACCCTTGCCTTTTAGTTTAAAGGGTTACTGGCTTTTTGCTCTAGCCTTTTGGTTTAAAGAGCTATTGGCTTTTTCTGCTTGATTTTTCTTTTTCTTTATTTTTTGCAATATTTTTTTTTCGCAAGCTTTTGCTTTTCACAACTTTTTCTTGCTACAAGAATCAATTTTATGATTTTTCAAATTATCAATAACATTTCTCTTTTTTTATTATTCTTTTTTATCAATAACATTTCACTATCAAAAATATGCACTGTTCAAGCATTCATTTAGAAAACAAAATGTATTGCCACCACATCAAAATAATTAAGCTAATTTCAAGATAATTTTCGAAATTATGCACTTCTTGTTCTTTTGCAAATAAAAACTTTTTTCATTTAAGAAATGTGAGGGATTCATGGAATCATTCATAGCTTTAAGACATAGACACTAACCACTAATGATCATGTAATGAAGACACAAACATAGACAAAACATAAAGCATAGAAACAAAAAATAGAAAAATAAGAACAAGGAAATTAAAGAACAGGTCCACCTTAGTGACGGCGGCTAGTTCTTCCTCTTGAAGATCCTATGGAGTGCTTGAGCTCCTCTATGTCTCTTCCTTGCCTTTGTTGCTCCTCTCTCATGGCCTTTTGGTCCTCTCTGATTTCATGGAGGATGATGGAGTGCTCTTGGTGCTCCACTCTTAGTTGCTCCATGTTGGAACTCAAATCTCCTAAAGAGGTGTTGAGTTGCTCCCAATAGTTGTGTGGAGGGAAATGCATCCGTTGAGGCATCTCATGGATTTCTTGATGAGGAACTTCCTCATGCTCTTGTTGAGGTCCATGAGGGGGCTCTCTTGTTTGCTCTATCCTCTTCTTAGTGATGTTCTTGTCCCCATCAATGAGGATGTCTTCCTCTATGACAACTCCAGCTGAATTGCATAGGTGACGGATGAGATGAGGAAAGGCTAACCTTCCCAAAGTGGAGGGCTTGTCAGCCACTTTGTATAGTTCTAGAGATATGGTCTCATGAACTTCTACTTCCTCTCCAACCATGATACTATGGGTCATGATAGCCCAGTCCACAGTTACTTCGGACCGGTTGCTAGTGGGAATGATAGAGTGTTGGATGAATTCCAACCATCCCCTAGCCACGGGTTGGAGGTCAGGCCTTCTCAATTGAACCGGCTTGCCTTGTGAGTCTCTCTTCCATTGTGCTCCTTCCGCACAAATGCCTGTAAAGACTTGGTCCAACCTTTGATCAAAGTTGACTTTTCTAGTGAAGGGATGAGAATCTCCTCTCATTATTGGCAAGTTGAATGCCAACCTTACAGTTTTTGGACTGAAATCTAAATATTTCCCCCGAACCATTGTGAGCCAATTCTTTGGGTTCGGGTTCACACTTTGATCATGGTTCTTAGTGATCCATGTATTGGCATAGAACTCTTGAACCATTAAGATTCTGACTTGTTGGATGGGGTTGGTGAGAGTTTCCCAACCTCTTCTCCGAACCTCACGTCGGATCTCCAGATATTCACTCTTTTTGAGCATGAAGGGGACCTCAAGGATCACCTTTTTCTTGGCCACAACTTCATAGAAGTGGTCTTGATGGACCTTTGAGATGAATCTCTCCATCTCACGTGACTCGGAGGTGGAAGCAATTGCCTTTCCTTTCCTCTTTCTAGATGTTTCTCTGGCCTTAGGTGCCATTAGTGATTATGAAAAAACAAAAAGCAGAGCTTTTTTTCCACACCAAACTTAAAATGTTTGCTCGTCCTTGATAAACCACTATTTTATGGTTTATATTTTGTTTAATTATGTGGTTTTATCATGATCCTTACCCACTTATTCATTAAATTAGCATGCATATTAGATTTCTTTCCAGAATTTATTACATGTTTGAAAACTGCTTCCTAGAGACTTTAATTATTTAATTTTAATTCTTCTTTATTCCATTCGATGCCCTGATCTGTGTGTTAAGTGTTTCAGATTTTATAGGGCATGAATGAGTTGGAGATTAGGAAGGAAGCTAGCAAAAATGGAAGAAACACAAGAATTTGAGGAGATAACCAGCGAGAAGTGACGCGGTCGCATGGCTCACGCGACCGCACGAAGGAGAGAAAATCGCAGTGACGCGGCCGCATGGCTCACGCGGCCGCGCGGATTGGAAAGCCCAAGCGACGCGGTAGCGTGGACGACGCGAACGCGTGGCGAGGAAAAGTGCAAGTGACGCGTCTGCATGGATGACGCGATCGCGTGACATGTGCGATCTGCATAATCTGCAGAATTCGCTGGGGACGATTTTGGACCCTATTTCGACCCAGTTCTCGGCCCGGAACAGCAGACTAGAGTCAGAGAATATGCAGAAACAAACAACACATTCATTCAGAGACAGTTTTAAATCTAGTTTTACTCTCTTAGGTTTTACTCTCTAGGTTTTAGAATTTTTAATTTTCAATTGATCTTAGCATTGGAACATTGAGAAGAGTTATTTCATCATCAAGACTTCGTCATTCTAGTTCGTTTTCTTAACTTGGTTTCATTCTTCCATGTTCTTTATTTTGTTCAATTTTGTTATTTGAATACTTTTATGATTAATTAATGCAAGGATTATTTCTTTTTAATTCAATTTCAATTCCAATAATCATGTCTTCTTTTAATTCCCTTTCATGTGCTATGGATTTATTATTTACAATGCGTGAGTAGTTTCTTTAGTTGATGGGGAGTTTATTAAAAGAAACTCTTGAGTTGGAAGGATTGAAGGAAAAATTTGTAATTAGGTTAAATGTTGGATTGCTATCCTATCACCAACGCCAATCCCTTTGAACTAAGTGGGTTGCAACTTGTGAACAGATCTGGCATTCCAACTTGTTTGACTTTCCCTTACCTAGTAAAGGATAACCAAATAGAACAACCATTAATTATAAATTAATCTTACAATCACTCCATCAATAGAAGAAATTCCAACCAATCAACTCCCAGTCAAGGCTTTTACTCATATTAATTAAATTTCCTCAATTTAAATTCCAATTTACTTAACTCAACTTCTTTAAACATCTGATCAATAAGATAGCACACTTTTCTGCAACTCGTTGGGAGACGACCTGGGACTTAAAACTCCCAGTAATTTTTAATTCAAACTCTCTGTGACATACTTCTAAATTGATAGGCAGATTTTCGGTGAGTTAAGCACTATACTTGCAACGTAACCATTTTAATAATTTTTAATTCATCAGCTTCTGCGTCTCATCAGTCCTCGAGCAAAAGAAGAAAGAAATGAGGAGAAGAAGAAGAAATAGAGGAGATGGAGGGGTGTTTTGAATTCGGCTAAGGGGGGTTTAAGTGTTTATGATGTGTGAAATTAAAGGTGGTAAGGAGGGGTATTTATAGGGTAAGAGGGAGAGGGAGGTCGTTGATAAACCCATATTTCATGAGTTATTTTGTGCTTAATTTGAGTGATTTATTCAATCCTTCACCCACTTATTCATATTAATTGCATGGTTTTACTTTCCCTTCCTCATTATGTGATGTATGTGAAAAACATGTTTCCTAAGCTTTAATATTAATTATTTTAATTACCTTTATTTCCATTCAATGCCGTGATTAGTGTGTTGAGTAGTTTCAGATCTTCTAAGGTAGGAATGACTTAAAGGATGGAAAAGGAAACATACAAAAATGGATGGAAAGCACAAAACGGAGCTTCTAAAGAAACTGGCATCCACGCGATCGCATGGACGAAGCGATCGCGTGCCAAGCTCGAATCAGCAGCGACGCGGCCGCATGACTGACGCGACCGCGCGCCTTAAGCAGAACGCACATGACGCGGTCGCATGACTGACGCGACCGCGTAGCAAGGAAATGCTCCGAATGACGTGACCGCATGACCCACGCGGACGCGTGACAGAGGCCACGCACCAGAAATTGCAGAAAACGCTCATAGCGAATTCTGAAGCCCTTTTTAGCCCAAATCCAAGTCCAGAAGGCATAGACCAGAGGTTATGAAGTGAGAGAACGTATCCATTCAGGGAGAGCTCGCCAATTTCCACTTTCCATGCTTTAGATTTAGTTTGAGAGAGGTTCTCTCCTCTCTCTCTTAGGATTAGGATTAGGATTTAGGACTTCTCTTAGTTTCTAAGAGTGACGCTCGATCCAAGTTTAATATTTACTTTAAATTATGTTTCTATGCTGCTTTTTACTTTAATGCTTTTATTCGTATCTATAAATGTTGCTAGCTTGACTTATGAATTCTTTCCATGTTAAGATTTGAATTAATGATTATTTGAGGTATTTTAGTTATTGATTGCTTTCTCTTTAATTTGTGTTACCATTGCTTTCCATCTAAGGATACTGTTATTCCAGCAATTTACTTTTTTCCCTTTTGGTCCTGGTTCAGAAATCAGTAACCCAACAGTTATCAACTCAACTTAATTGATAATCGTTATCTTGCTAATTGAGCTGAACTTTAGTAATCCCAACCTTTTCCTAGGAAATAAATAGGATTCAAAGGCCAATTTAATTAGTCCCTTGACTTACTTTTACTTTAGTAAAGGTTGACCAAGTGGAATTTAGATTCAACTTTCATTATTGTTGCGAGAGATAACAAAGTGGACTTCTAATTTCTCTTACCTTACCAAAAGTTGCTTTACAGTAATTATTTATTTTAACTGCCATTTACTTTACTTGTCATTTAAATCACTTGCTTCTCACCTCCTAAACCCCGATTACAACCTTTATAGCCAATAATAAGAACATACCTCCTTGCAGTTCCTTGAGAAGACGACCCGAGGTTTGAATACTCGGTTAACAATTTTTAAAGGGGTTTGTTACTTGTGACACCCAAAACGTTTGTACGAAGGGATTTCTGTCAGTTTAGAGACTATATCTACAACGCGACTGTTTTTATGAAATTCTTTACTGGCAAAAATAACCAACGTCAAAATGGCGCCGTTGCCAGGGAAATGCTAACGTGTGCCTTATTATTGGTTATTGTAAATATTTTTTTCTTTTGCTTGTTTATTTTTTTTTTTTTCTGTTTATCTTTATTTGCTACCATGAACTCTCACCCCTCTCACTTTGAGTTTGGTTCTAATATTGTTAAAGGAAATAGAAGTTACTGCAGGAACGTGCATCAAGGTCAGACCAATCAAGGATGGATGGATCCAAGAGGATCTAATCAACCCTTTTGGCAGCAACACCCTCCGAGATATCCTAGACAAAGACCATTCTACAATGCATACCCAGCTGAAAGATATGGTGGACAACCTTGTAACTACCAACAAGCCCCACCTCGTGCATGTAAACCATCCTTTCAATATAACCTCGAACCACCACACTCACAAGCTTCTCTTCATCATTCGCCACCATATGATCCTTCCTTACCCCAGTACCAATCCAATCGCTCCCAATCACCACCACTTTCCTTTGTGTCATGTCCAAGTCCAGCAACCCGAGAAGTAGAGGTTCGCCTAACGGAACAGTAAATAAATTTCAAACAACCATTCGACAACTGGAGCAAGTAGTAATATAATGGGTTTCTAGGTGTTCAACTACACAAGGATCATCCACAATCCCATGTGGACAGTCTAATAAAGAGTAGAGCATGAAGGAAATACCAAAAACTCCAGTGGACAAGACAGAGCATGAATTTGTACTAGAACAAGTAGAAGAAGCTGTCATTGTTCAGGAAGAAGAGTTGGTTGAAGATCTAGGAGATGCTGAACCTCCATGGGAATCCAGAACTGAGGAGAACTCCGTTAAGGACGATACAGTTGATGCTAAGGAGGATATTGTACAATCTCCAAGGCAAGTTGTTTATGAAGAATCAGACGGAATAACCCAGGACATAAATTCCCTTGATTATAACAGTCACAAGTCAAATTCTCTTAGTGATGAACTGGCATCCGCAAGTAAATTCTCTGAGTTCGAAGAATCTTCCCCAAGTGAATATGAAGACGATGCGGAGGTAGATTTCTCTCACCTCCAATCTATGACTCAAGTGATGAGGAAGACATAGAAGACTTTGACCAGGACACAGGTACAATTGTAGAACCTTGTAAGGAAGTGGCGGAATTCACAGAAGAGCACAAGGGAGTAGAACTTACAGAACCACCGGAAACACCTATCCCAAGGCCATTGCCACCTAATACAAGCTTCAAGTGGGTACAATCCTTAACCTTTAACTTCACTTATTCACTTGAATATGGTTTACTTGAAACAGATGGCCAGCTTAGAGCTCTTTGTGGCTTTAAAAGCAAGAGGGAAATGGCTCGCACTCAGAGCTGGTGCACAAGGTTCAATAATGTTCCACGCTTCACCTCGAAGTACACGGATTGGTATCATGCTCAATTGCAGGGATCACGGAGAACGTTTGGTCACCATGGTGAGATTCTACTTTTCGAACCGCCCGGATGGAAACGTATAGATCAAGACGGAGGCAGATTTAATAGCAAAGCTTGGGATCGTGGAATCTCTTCTGACATTCGTCACCCCAGTGGCCTGAAAATTTGTCTGAAGCTGCTTAGAAGCTTTGCATGCCTAGTTTGGGACCCCGGAGGCTATTGGCATTCTAAGCACTGGTGGAGATTTTTGGACGAATTTAAACATAAACTGCCATAACAGGAAGCCCTTTCAATGTCCAACTTAAGGACTTTAACTAAAAGTGCTAGGTGGGAGACAACCTACCATGGTATGATCGTTCCTTTCATAATTTGAATTTTATTGCGCTTTGTTTGTTTTTTAATTTTATTTCTATTTTATTAAACCTGGACTCATGCATAGCATTCATATTAAGCATTGCATCCTGCATTCAGAAAAAAAAAAAAGAGAAGGATGCACGACGCGACCGCATGCCCCATGCGATCGCGTCACACTACGAATACACTATCCACGCGACCGCGTCATCCATGCGGCTGCGTGACCTGGAGATCGGCGTCAGTATCCAACGTCCAGAAAGTTAGGCTGGAATCGTGCGGCCCTTGTGCGTTTTGCACAAATTGGCCCACGCGATTGCATGCCCTATCCGATCGCGTCACTTACACAATACTAATCCCATGCGACCGCGTGAGCGATGCGATCGCATCGCATGGATTGCACACCACCCCAAAAGGAGACAGAGAGTTGTGCTGAAACGGTGCTGGAGTCGTGCGTTTAGCACAATTTCTAGTGACGCGATCGCACGACCCCCGCGATCGCGTCATCCCCTCTTTTACCCCTTCCATGCGATCGCGCGCACCACGGGATCGCGTCACTCCCATTTTCACTCTAACCACGCGACCGCGTGCCCCACGCGATCGCGTGGATTTGAAAATATAACCCCCCAACCACACGAACCCTATCAGTCGCGCAGCCCCCCCAACCCTCTTCTCCCTCTCTGCCCTATCTTCTCTCAACCACCACCCATCCACCATTGCCGCCGCCCCGACCACCACCCCTCCCCTATTTCACCCATTACCCCTCCTTTTCCCCTGACCGAACTGCCCCCTCAGCCGCCACCGCGCCGCCGTACTCCGCCACCGCGGCGGACGCCACCGCATCCACCACCCAGCCACTTTCTTCCCCGTTCTACTCCTCCCGCCTACCAGGTTCCGGTGCACGCCACCTTTCTGTCCTTCGCATTTATTTTACGATTTTTTTTTCTGTTTCTGTTCATAATTCGGATAGATAGATATGCATGCTGTAGTAGATTTCTAGGTTGTTAGGTAGATTAGGCTGTGGTTAGTGGATCTAGGTCTGTTTACTTGCACTGTTCATGCTTCTGTTTTATCATAATTGCAATTCTGCTATTCCTGTGACCTTGTTCATATGCTGTGATTTCCTGCATTTGCTGCTTGTTACTCTGAATTTTCATGTTTCTATTAATTATAGATAACTGCAGCAAGTTTTTAATTCATATGAACTGCCTTGTTTGCTGTTTATTTTCCGGGACAATCCAATTTTAGCCGGAATGCTGCCCAAATTTTTTGTGAATTGTTTTCATTCATGTTTTGGTTTGGCAATCTAAACTCTATTGTCCTCTGCCTTACCCAAACCATTTCATGAATGCTATGGCAGACTTTTTTATCATCTTTGATTTCCTGGTTTATAAACTGCATCTGTGATATTCTGATTCCAGTTCTTGCTTTCTTTATATCTATTAGAATCAACATCACCCTGTTTTCCTTCTTCGGTTGTGAGTTAATTCTAGCCATAATTGTGACTCCTTGTTATATGGAATATTTTCTTTATGCCACTTACTGACTCACTAATTTTAATTCTCTACCTCCTTTTTCAAATCCTAACCATGCTAACCTTTTAAAATCTCTTCTCTTTTTCACTCTCCTCTAACTTCCTAACCATGGCATAATGACTATTTTTCTATTTACCTTGGATTCTGATAAATTTTGGATTGTAAAAATCTTCCTTTCAAACTTTTAAACTTCTATACAATCCTTAATACACCATTACTTAACTCATTTACCTATTTCTAATTCTCTTTTGCTGCTTTGATTTTTCTTTGTTTATTTGCCTATTTGCTTCCTTATTTTTATCCATTTCCTGGTTTTCCATTTTTCAGGATGTCTGCCTCACAGAGGAAAGGTAAAGGCAAAGCCACTGGCAAGTGCAAGAGAGGAGATTCCTCCCAGTCCATCATTGCCCTCATGCATGATTCCTCATGGCGGGAGAAGAACTTTACACAGCAGGAGAAAGCTGACTAGCTGCTTCCTGCAAATGATCCAATAAAATTTGCAAACCGGTACTGTGAGCTGAAGTACCCGGCTTTTGCAAACTCCAGGAATCTATACCTGGAGCGAACTCTGAAGATTCCAGAAGCACTCCAACAGTACACCACTGAGCAAATCAAGCAAAGGGGCTGGTTCTTTCTGGAGAGAACACTGACAGAGGTCAACGCATCTTGGGTCCAAGAATTCTACTGCAACTACTACCTCACTACCCTAGATGTCGTAAACCTGATAGGAAAATAAATTCTGGTCACTGAAGAGGCCTTAGAGGACATTCTCCAGCTCCCAGCCAAGTCCGATCAGCCCGATGGTTATTCAAAGGCTGAGGAGGACATGCGCCAGATGCAGTTTGATTGGGATACTGTGAAGGCACGGATAGCTCTGGACCCTGTTCCTTGGGAGATGGGTCAGGACACCACCATGCCTAAAGGGATCAAGAGGGCGTACTTAAATGATGAGGCTCGGTTATGGCACCAGATCTTGAGTAATTATGTGATGCTGAGTACTCACGAGACGGAGATCCCAGCTGCTATGATCACCCTCCTATGGTGTGTGATGGAGGGAAAGGACCTTTATCTGCCACGCTTTATCCGGCATTTTATGGCCAGGGTCCACGTCCGAGGCACCCTCCCTTTTTCGTATCTGGTTACACAGCTAGGCCGTCGAGCTAACGTGCCATGGGAGGATGCCGATGAGAGACCACCAGCGGCGGATTGTAGGAAGATCATTCCTCACAGCAGGAACTTCTTAGCTTTGGGCTACAGACCACCACCCTTTACTGCTACTGATGAGACAGTCCCACCATCTGCTGGACCCTCTTCATCCACAGCTACCACTGCTGCCCCTGCTGCTACCACTACACCTTCCCCTGCCTCTGAGCCCGTATACCACCTCGTGCACCGCCTATTCCGACAGCTTTATCAGATGGAGTGCCATAACCGACGCCGGTATGAGAGATTGGAGTGTCGCAGCCAGCGACGCTATTCGCATCTGAAGCTGATGATCTGACAAGGTGGTGACATCCCCTCTGAGCCCGACACACCATCTGAGCCATCAGAGGAGGAGGAGGATGAGCACGAGGAGGAGACTCATTTCCAGGAGGAGACCCATCAGTAGGCAGCCACAGAGCACGCTGCCCCGCATCAGGAGGTTATGCACCAGATAGAGGCTGCAGATCCGGAGATCCCGATCTAGTCAGCCCCGCCCCTACAGCAGCCAGACCCTTACCCACCACCACCACGGAGCCTCCAGCTGCCATCCCTACCAGTGATGACACCCCTTCACACCCGGCTTGACTGAGCATCAGGGACGATGCTTCATTTAAGTGTGGGGAGGTCGCCATCTCTGGCGTTTTTATTTTGGTGAACCACTATATCTTTTTTTCTTTCATTTTGGATATTTTTCTGTATTTTTCTTTTTACTGTTATTTTCTGAGTACTTATACATTGCTGCTTTTTATGTATTCTTACTCTATTTTTGCATTCTGCATTCTTAGTTCATATTGCAGCCATTTAGTTTATTTTAGTTATTTAGTTTAGTTTGCAATTCTAACTTATTAGTGGATTAATTAGTATAGTTTACCCTTTTTAGCATAAGATAGTATAGCTTAAATTGAAAAATATAAAAAGGAAGTAAGCTAGAAAATTGAACATAACAGATTTAAATCCATAAACCTTGTATATATAGCATTACATGATGTAGTTAAGTTGACAACATTTCATCAAGAATGAACATTAAAACTTTAAAGGCTATCCTAAATAATTTTTTTATGAGAATAATGGGAATTTTTAACTAAACCTGCATAACATATATGAGTGATATATGATGCTTGAGTTAGAGAACACACAGCCCGTGAGTCTTGAGCTTAATTGTATGGTTGCATTCAAATCATAATTTCATTTCTGTGTGTTTCACTTCTTTTTATTCTGATGTTCTTTACTTTGCTTTAATCTATATGTCCAATTATAGAATATAGAATATAGATACATACCAAGAGAATGATTGAGGCCATCATTTGATTTTAGCACACTTACCCCAAAATAACCTACCTTTCACATCACCCTTGTCAGCCCCCTTGAGCCTTTAAAATCCCTTTTATTCTATTTAGCCACACTACTAGCCTTAAGCAGAAAAAAAAAACAAAATAAAATCCCAAGTTGAATCCTTGGTTAGCTTAAGATAGAAAATTATGAATAGATTAAAACATGGGAAACCTATTGGGAACATGGATGATAGAAACAAAAGGTAGAAGAGTTAAAAGAAATAAAATAAAATTTGGGAAGGACGCTCATGAGAAATCAAAGTGATTCAATTACCCTGTTCATATATATAAAAAAAAAAAAAGAGAAGAATGCACGACGTGACCGCATGCCCCATGCGATCGCGTCACACTACGAACACACTATCCACGCGACCACGTCATCCACACGGCTGCGTGACCTGGAGGTCGGCGTCAGTATCCAACGTCCAGAAAGTTAGGCTGGAATCGTGCGGCCCTTGTACGTTTTGCACAAATTGGCCCACGTGATCGCATGCCCCATGCGATCGCGTTACTTGCATAATACCAATCCCACGCGACCGCGTGAGCGACGCGATCGCGTCGCATGGATTGCACACCACCCCAAAAGGAGACAGAGAGTTGTCCTGAAACGGTGCTGGAGTCGTGCGTTAAGCACAATTTCTAGTGACGCGATCGCGCGACCCCCGCGATCGCGTCATCCCCTCTTTTACCCCTTCCCCCCTCTCCCCTATCCAACCCCCTCCCCTATTTCACCCATTACCCCTCCTTTTCCCCTGACCGAACTGCCCCCCCAGCCGCCACCGCGCCGCCGTACTCCGCCACCGCACCGGACGCCGCCGCAGCCACCACCCAGCCACTTTCTTCCCCGTTCTACTCCTTCTGCCTACCAGGTTCCGGTGCACGCCGCCTTTCTGTCCTTCGCATTTATTTTACGATTTTTTTTTCTGTTTCTGTTCATAATTCGGATAGATAGATATGCATGCTATAGTGGATTTCTAGGTTGTTTGGTAGATTAGGCTGTGGTTAGTGGATCTAGGTCTGTTTACTTGCATTGTTCATGCTTCTGTTTTATCATAACTGCAATTCTGCTGTTCCTGTGACCTTGTTCATATGCTGTGATTTCCTGCATTTGCTGCTTGTTACTCTGAATTTTCATGTTTCTATTAATTATAGATAACTGCAGCAAGTTTTTAATTCATATGAATTGCCTTGTTTGCTGTTTATTTTCCGGGACAATCCAATTTTAGCCGGAATGCTGCCCAAATTTTTTGTGAATTGTTTTCATTCATGTTTTGGTTTGGCAATCTAAGCTCTGTTGTCCTCTGCCTTACCCAAACCATTTCATGAATGCTATGGCAGACTTTTTTATCATCTTTGATTTCCTGGTTTATAAACTGCATCTGTGATATTCTGATTCCAGTTCTTGCTTTCTTTATATCTATTAGAATCAACATCACCCTGTTTTCCTTGTTCGGTTGTGAGTTAATTCTAGCCATAATTGTGACTCCTTGTTATATGGAATATTTTCTTTATCCCACTTACTGACTCACTAATTTTAATTCTCTACCTCCTTTTTCAAATTCTAACCTTGCTAACTTTTTAAAATCTCTTCTCTTTTATACTTTCCTTTAACTTTCTAACCATGGCATAATGACTATTTTTCTATTTACCTTGGATTCTGATAAATTTTGGATTGTAAAATCTTCCTTTCAAACTTTTAAACTTCTATACAATCCTTAATACACCATTACTTAACTCAATTACCTATTTCTAATTCTTTTTTGCCGCTTTGATTTTTCTTTGTTTATTTGTCTATTTGCTTTCTTATTTTTATCCATTTCCTGGTTTTCCATTTTTCAGGATGTCTGCCTTACAGAGGAAAGGTAAAGGCAAAGCCACTGGAAAGCGCAAGAGAGGAGATTCCTCCCAGTCCAATCATTGTCCTCATGCATGATTCCTCATGGCAGGAGAAGAACTTTACACAGCAGGAGAAAGCTGACCAGCTGCTTCCTACAAATGATCCAATAAAATTTGCAAACCGGTACTGTGAGCTGAAGTACCCGGCTTTTGCAAACTCCAGAAATCTATACCTGGAGCGAACTCTGAAGATTCCAGAAGCACTCCAGCAGTACACCACTGAGCAAATCAAGCAAAGAGGCTGGTTCTTTCTGGAGAGAATACTGACAGAGGTCAACGCATCTTGGGTCCGGAAATTCTACTGCAACTACTACCTCACTACCCTAGATGCCGTAAACCTGAGAGGAAAACGAATTTTGGTCACTGAAGAGGCCTTAGAGGACATTCTCCAGCTCTCAGCCAAGTCCGATCAGCCCGATGGTTATTCAAAGGCTGAGGAGGACATGCGCCAGATGCAGTTTGATTGGGATGCTGTGAAGGCACGGATAGTTCTGGACCCGACTGTTCCTTGGGAGATGGGTCAGGACACCATCATGCCTAGAGGGATCAAGAGGGCGTACTTAAATGATGAGGCTCGGTTATGGCACCAGATCTTGAGTAATTATGTGATGCCGAGTACTCACGAGACGGAGATCCCGGCTGCTATGATCACCCTCCTATGGGGTGTGATGGAGGGAAATGACCTTTATCTGCCACGCTTTATCTGGCATTTTATAGCCAGGGTCCACGTCCGAGGCACCCTCCCTTTTCCGTATCTGGTTACACTACTAGGCCGTGGAGCTAACGTGCCATGGGAGGATGCCGATGAGAGACCACCAGCGACGGATTGCAGGAATATCATTCCTCACAGCAGGAACTTCTTAGCTTCGGGCTACAGAGCACCACCCTTCACTGCTAGTGATGAGACAGTCCCACCGTCTGCTGGACCCTCTTCATCCACAGTTGCCACTGCTGCCCATGCTGCTACCACTGCACCTTCACCTGCCTCTGAGCCCGTATACCGCCTCGTGCACCGCCTATTCCGACAGCTTTATCAAATGGAGTGCCGTAACTGGCGCCGGTATGAGATATTGGAGCGTCGCAGCCAGCGACGCTATTCGCATCTGAAGCTGATGATCCGACAGGGTGGTGACATCCCCTCTGAGCCCGACACACCATCTGAGCCATCAGAGGAGGAGGAGGATGAGCACGAGGAGGATACTCATTTCCAGGAGGAGACCCATCAGTAGGCAGCCACAAAGCAGGCTGCCCCGCATCAGGAGGTTATGCACCAGATAGTGGCTACAGATCCGGAGATCCCGATCCAGTCAGCCCGCCTCTACAGTTATCAGACCCTCAGCCCACCACCACCATGGAGCCTCCAGCTGCCATCCCTACCAGTGATGACACCCCTTCACACCCGGCTTGACTGAGCATCAAGGACGATGCTTCATTTAAGTGTGGGGAGGTCGCCATCTCTGGCGTTTTTATTTTGGTGAACCACTACATCTTTTTTTCTTTTATTTTGGATATTTTTCTGTATTTTTCTTTTACTGTTATTTTCTGAGTACTTATACATTGCTGCTTTTTATGTATTCTTACTCTATTTTTGCATTCTGCATTCTTAGTTCATATTGCAGCCATTTAGTTTTTTTTAGTTATTTAGTTTAGTTTGCAATTCTAACTTATTAGTGGATTAATTAGTATAGTTTACCCTTTTTAGCATAAGATAGTATAGCTTAAATTGAAAAATATAAAATGGAAGTAAGCTAGGAAATTGAACATAACAGATTTAAATCCATAAACCTTGTATATATAGCATTACATGATGTAGTTAAGTTGATAACATTTCATCAAGGAGGAACATTAAAACTTTAAAGGCTACCCTAAATAATTTTTTTATTAGAATAATGGGAATTTTTAACTAAACCTGCATAACATATATGAATGATATATGATGCTTGAGTTAGAGAACACACAGCCCGTGAGTCTTGAGCTTAATTGTATGGTTGCATTCAAACCATAATTTCATTTCTGTGTGTTTCACTTCTTTTTATTCCGATGTTCTTTACTTTGCTTTAATCTATATGTCCAATTATAGAATATAGAATATAGATACATACCAAGAGAATGATTGAGGCCATCATTTGATTTTAGCTCACTTACCCCAAAATAACCTACCTTTCACATCACCCTTGTCAGCCCCCTTGAGCCTTTAAAATCCCTTTTATTCTATTTAGCCTCACTACTAGCCTTAAGCAGAAAAAAAAAAAACAAAATAAAATCCCAAGTTAAATCATTGGTTAGCTTAAGATAGAAAATTATGAATAGATTAAAACATGGGAAACCTATTGGGAACATGGATGATAGAAACAAAAGGTAGAAGAGTTAAAAGAAATAAAATAAAATTTGAGAAGGATGCTCATGAGAAATCAAAGTGATTCAATTACCATGTTCATATGTATAAAAAAAAAGTTATTTTTCAGCATTTAATAAAAGGGGATACAAAAGAACTCCCCAATGCAAAAATGCACATGGGATAAAAATAAAATTGAAACATGAGCATGTAACAACAAGTGGGAAAATATGGGAAAATAGGTAAAGAAGTTTTGTTTCACCAGATATGTATGTTAGGTGAGATCTTAGTCTAATTAAGGATTCACTTATTAGCTCACTTAACCTTATACATATATCCTTACCTTTACCTTGGCCCCATTACAACCTAAATTAAAGACCTCATGACTTTTTGGTATAACTATATTTTATAATTGTTGATTGGTTAGATGAAAAACAAAGCTATAGAAAGTAAGAATAAAAAGAAAAGTAGAGTGAATAAACCCAATAAACACTGAGTGACTAGAGGGTAAACACAAAATCCAGTGATGGTTCAATAACTCATCAGCATATATCTGTACTTAAATTACTAATTGTTTTGCAAGTTTGTACAATGTTTTCTTTCCCATCTCATTTGCTAAAATGCTTCATTATTTAAGGATTGGCTATACATATACATGACTCCTTGAGAATGTGAACTAACTTGACTACATGTAAGCTTTATATATGAGTCAAAAAATTGGAATTGCATGACTCAATTAGGTAGATGCATTTAGAATAGGTTGCTTTGCATAACATTCCACCACTTTAACCTTACCTTATTATTTACCTTGGATTTAGCATGAGGACATGCTACTGTTTAAGTGTGGGGAAGTTGATAAATACATATTTCATGAGTTATTTTGTGCTTAATTTGAGTGATTTATTTAATCCTTCACCCACTTATTCATATTAATTGCATGGTTTTACTTTCCCTTCCTCATTATGTGATGTATGTGAAAAACATGTTTCCTAAGCTTTAATATTAATTATTTTAATTACCTTTATTTCCATTCGATGCCGTGATTAGTGTGTTGAGTAGCTTCAGATATTCTAAAGTAGGAATGACTTAAAGGATGGAAAAGGAAACATACAAAAATGGAAGTAAAGCACAAAACGGAACTTCTAAAGAAACTGGCATCCACGCGATCGCATGGACGAAGCGATCGCGTGCCAAGCGCGAATCAGCAGCGACGCGGCCGCATGACTGACGCGACCACGCGTCTTAAGCAGAACGCACATGACGCGGTCGCATGACTGACGCAACCGCGTGGCAACGAAATGCTCCGAATGACGCGACCGCGTGACCCACGCGGACGCGTGACAAAGGCCACGCACCAGAAATTGCAGAAAACGCTCATAGCGAATTCTGAAGCCCTTTTTGGCCCAAATCCAAGTCCAGAAGGCATAGACCAGAGGTTATGAAGTGAGGGAACGCATCCATTCAGGGAGAGCTCACCAATTTCCACTTTCCAAGCTTTAGATTTAGTTTGAGAGAGGTTCTCTCCTCTTTCTCTTAGGATTAGGATTAGGATTTAGGACTTCTCTTAGTTTCTAAGAGTTACGCTCGATCCAGGTTTAATATTTACTTTAAATTATGTTTCTATGCTGCTTTTTACTTTAATACTTTTATTCGTAACTATAAATGTTGCCAGCTTGACTTATGAATTCTTTCCATGTTAAGATTTGAATTAATGATTATTTGAGGTATTTCAGTTATTGATTGCTTTCTCTTTAATTTGTGTTACCATTGCTTTCCATCTAAGGATACTGTTATTCCAGCAATTTACTTTTTCCCCTTTTGGTCCTGGTTAAGAAATCAGTAACCCAACAGTTATCAACTCAACTTAATTGATAATCGTTATCTTGCTAATTGAGCTGAACTTTAGTAATCCCAACCTTTTCATAGGAAATAAATAGGATTCAAAGGCCAATTTAATTAGTCCCTTGACTTACTTTTACTTTAGTAAAGGTTGACCAAGTGGAATTTAGATTCAACTTTCATTATTGTTGATAGAGATAACAAAGTGGACTTCTAATTTCTCTTACCTTGCCAAAAGTTGCTTTACAGTAATTATTTATTTTAATTGCCATTTACTTTACTAGTCATTTAAATCACTTGCTTCTCACCTCCTAAACCCCGATTACAACCTTTATAGCCAATAATAAGAACATACCTCCTTGCAATTCCTTGAGAAGACGACCCGAGGTTTGAATACTCGGTTAACAATTTTTAAAGGAGTTTGTTACTTGTGGCACCCAAAACGTTTGTACGAAGGGATTTCTATCAGTTTAGAGACTATATCTACAATGCGACTGTTTTTATGAAATTCTTTACTGGCAAAAATAACCAACGTCAGTCGTGTATGAAGGGGTTGGGTTTTGGGAGGGAAATGTTTGGAATTTGAATGGTGAGGTAGGTGGGGTTTTATGATGGGTTTTTTGGGGAATATGGGATGGATATGAGTGGTGAAGAGATTGTGGGGAATGGTATTTAAGGGTAGAGTGTTATGGAAAGGTGTGAAGAGGAGAGAATGAGAGGTGGGGTAGGTGGGGATCCTGTGGGGTCTACAGATCCTGAGGTGTCAAGAAATTCTGGTCCCTGCACTTTTCTGGCATTTAAACGCCCTCTGTGTGCCATTTCTGCCGTTTAATGCCAACTCTGCTACCTTTTCTGGCGTTAAATGCCAGGCTGATGCCCTTTTCTGGCATTTAACGCTGATGCACCACTATTTCATGGTACATCTTGTGCTTAATTGAGTAGATTTTTATCCACTATTCTCACACTTATTCATGTAAATTGCATGTTTTATATTTTTCTTCCTAATTTTGTGCTACGATTGAAAACATGTTTCCTGGTCCTTTAAATTGCTTATTTTAATCCTCTCTTATTACCATTCGATGCCTTGATATGTGTGTTAAGTTATTTCAGGGTTTATAGGGTAGGAATGGCTTAGAGGATAGAAAGGAAACATGTAAAAGTGGAAGGAATACAAGAAACTAAAGGAATTGCTGAGCTATCCAGCCTGACCTTCTGGTACTAAATCGACCATAACTTGAGCTACAAAGGTCCAAATGAGGCGGTTTCAGTTGCGTTAGTAAGCTAACATTCGGGGCTTTGCATTGATATATAATTTGTCATAGCTGCTCTGAAGATAGGCGACGTGCACGCGTGGATTACGCAGATGCGTGACCTGGAAAAAATACAATCCACACTCACGCATGGACGATGCTCACGCGTGACTTTGCCGCATGCTGGACGTATCAGAAATTGTTGGGGGCGATTTCTGGGCTATTTTTGACCAAGTTTTCAGCCCAGAAAACATAGATTAGAGACTATAAAGTGGGGGAATCAATCAATTCATGCAACAACTTCTCATTATGAACAATTTTAGATTTTAGATGTAGTTTTCTAGAGAGAGGCTCTCTCCTCTCTCTTAGGTTTTAGAATTAGGATTTCTCTTAGTTTATGGTTATTCCTTCATTCCAGGTTCAATATTCCTTTAATTTATATTCTCTTCTACTTTTATTCATTCTACTACTTTAGTTTGTTTATTTTCCCAATTTGGTATATGAACTCTTCATGTTAGATTTGTATTTATATTTAATGCAATTTGAGATATTTCAGATTTATGATTTTAATTTAGCTTTTTACATTCTTAGCTTTAATTGATGAATTGATTAATAGGAGACCCTTGAGTTGGAATATCAAGGCATTTTTATTCGAATAGATTTTCCCCTTTTGGCTTTGGTTGAGTAATTGGTGATACTTGAGTTGTCAAACTCAGCTGTTGATTGAAAATTGGGAATTACTGATTGATTTGGATACCTCTAAAGCTAGTCTTTCTATAGGAGTTGACTAAGACTTGAGGAATCAAATTGATTAGTCCACTTGACTTTACTTTATTTAGTAAGGGTTAACTAAGTGGGAGCAATAGACAATTCTCATCACACCTGATAAGGATAAATAGGATGAGATTTCCAGTTCTCATACCTTACCAAGAGTTTTTCTAGTTATTAATTTAAATTTCCTTGCCAATTTATTTCCTTGTTCCTTATTTCAAAAACCCCAAAAAGATACTTTTCCATAACCAATAATAAATCATACTTCCCTGTAATTCCTTGAGAGACGACCCGAGGTCTAAATACTTCGGTTATCAATTTTATTAAGGGTTTGTTACTTGTGACAACCAAATTTATTTGAACGAAAGGATTTTCTGTTGGTTTAGAAACTATACTTACAATGAAGATTTATTTGTGAAAATTCCTTACTAGCATAAACCCTTTCGTCAAAAATGGCACCGTTGCTGGGGAATTGCAAACGTGTGCCTTATTATTGGTTACTGTAAATATTTTCTTTTTGCTTATTTATTTGTTTTTTGTTTTTATTTTTAATTTTTATTAGCTACTATGAATTCTAACCCCTCTGGTTTCAAGTTTGGTTCCAATGTTGTTATAAGGAATGGAAACTATAATGAAAATAGGCATCAAGATTGGAAGAATCAAAGATGGGGGGAGCCATAAGGATTTGATCAACCCTCTTGGCAACAACCCCCTCCAATGCACTATAACCAACAACCATTCTATGATGCATACCAAGACAATAGTTATGGTGGACCTTTTCGTGACAACCAACCTCCACCAAATTACTATGGTCAAGATCCATTCCAGGGAGCATACCAAGATGATGAATATGGTGGATCCCCCTGTGGTTACGAACAAGCCCCACCATATGCTTATGAACCCCCTTGGTGCACGAAATCACAATCACACTTTTGCAATTCCGCACAACTAACCAGCAATTGCACTGGGTTGTCCAAGTAATACCTTACGTGAGTAAGGGTCAATCCCACGGAGATTGTCGGCTTGAAGCAAGCTATGGTTATCTTTTAACTCTTAGTCAGGATATCAATAATTCTCAGATTTAATTGTAAAAAGTAAAAGAACATAAAATAAATACTTGTTTTGCAGTAATGAAGAACAGGTTGAGGTTTTGGAGATGCTCTGTCCCCTGAATCTCTGCTTTCCTACAATCTTCTTCTTCACACACGCAAGGCTCCTTCCATGGCAAGCTTTATGTTGGGCATCACCGTTGTGAATGGCTACTTCCCGTTCTCTCAGTGAAAATGTTCCAAATGTGCTGTCACCACATGGCTAATCATCTGTCGGTTCTCGATCATGTTGGAATAGGATCCATTGATCCTTTTGCGTTTGTCACACGCCCAACACTCGTGAGTTTGAAGCTCGTCACAGTCATCCCTTCCCAGATCCTACTCGGAATACCACAGACAAGGTTTAGACTTTCCGAACCTCAGGAATGGCCGCCAATAATTATAGCCTATACCATGAAGGTTCTAATCTTAGATTAGAAACACAAGAGATACACATTCAAGCTTGATTGCATATAGAACGGAAGTGGTTGTCAGGCACGCGTTCATAGGTGAGAATGATGATGAGTGTCACGGATCATCACATTCATCAGGTTGAAGTACGAATGAACATCTTAGAATAGAAGCAAGCGTGATAGAATGGAAAATAGTAGTAATGGCATTAATTCATCGAAACACAGCAAAGCTCCTCACCCCCAACAATGGGGTTCATAGACTCATGCCATAGAAGATACAATATGAAATGTGTAGAGTGTCATGAGGTACAAAATGAATCACTAAAAGTGGTTTTTATAATCAACTAGTGACCTAGGGTTATAGAAAATGAGTAAGCTAGGGTGTTTAGTGTAAAAATCCACTTCTGGGGCCCACTTGGTGTGTGCTTGGGCTGAGCATTGAAGCTTTCATGTGTAGAGACTTTTCTTGGAGTTAGACGCCAGCTTTTGTGCCAGTTTGGGCGTTTAACTCCAGCTTTTATGCCAGATCTAGCGTTTTGACGCCAGAATTTCTATGCTTACTTGGAGCGCCGATTTGGGCCATCAAATCTCGGGCAAAGTATGGACTATTAAATATTTCTGGAAAGCCCAGGATGTCTATTTTCCAACGCAATTGAGAGCGCACCAATTGGGCTTCTGTAGCTCCAGAAAATCCACTTCGAGTGTAGGGAGGTCAGAATCCAACAGCATCTGCAGTCCTTTTCCAGCCTCTGAATCAGATTTTTGCTCAGGTCCCTCAATTTCAACCAGAAAATACCTGAAATCATAGAAAAATACACAAACTCATAGTAAAGTCCAAAAATGTCATTTTTGAATAAAAACTAACAAAAACATAATAAAAACTAACTAAAATATACTAAAAACATACTGAAAACAATGCCAAAAAGCGTATAAATTATCCGCTCATCACAACACCAAACTTAAATTGTTGATTGTCACCAAGCAACTGAAAATCAAATAGGATAAAAAAAAGAGAATATACAATGAATTCCAAAAACATCTATGAAGATCAGCCTTAATTAGATGAGCGGGGCTATTAGCTTTTTGCTTCTGAACAGTTTTGGCATCTCACTTTTTCCTTTGAAGTTCAGAATGATTGGCATCTATAGGAACTTAGAATTTAGATAGTGTTATTGATTTTCCTAGTTCAGTATGTTGATTCTTGAACACAGCTACTTTATGAGTCTTGGCCGTGACCCAAAGCATTTTGTTTTCCAGTATTACCACCGGATACATAAATGCCACATACACATAACTGGGTGAACCTTTTCAGATTATGACTCAGCTTTGCGTTTAGCCGGTTTAGCCGCTTAGGCCAGGATTTTATTCCTGTGGGCCCTCCTATCCACTGATGCTCAAAGCCTTGGATCCTTTTTATTTTACCCTTGCCTTTTGGTTTAAAGGGCTATTGGCTTTTTCTGCTTGCTTTTTCTTTTTCTTCTTTTTTTTTCCTTTTCTTCTCTTTTTTTCGCCATTTTTTTTTCGCATATATTTTTTTCTACAAGCTTTTCACTGTTTTTTCTTGCTTCAATAATCATTTTTATGATTTTTTAGATTATCAATAACATTTCTCCTTTTCCATTATTCTTTCAAGAGCCAACAATTTTAACATTTATAAACAACAAATTCAAAAATATGCACTGTTCAAGCATTCATTTAGAAAGACAAAAAGTATTGCCACCACATCAAAATAATTAATCTGTTTTAAAATTTGAAATTCATGAACTTCTTTTTCTTTTGCAATTAAAAACACTTTTTATTTAAGAAAGGTGATGGATTCATAGGACATTTATAGCTTTAAGACATAAACTTTAAATTTTATTAATCATGGAATGACAATAAGACTCAAAAATAAATATAAGAGCAAACCAATAATAATTAAAAACAGAAAAATAAATTACTCTTAAAATAGATTCTATTAATAGAGGTTATCACAGAGTTAGGACTCAACAACCTTGATTTTGAGCAGTGGATGCTCCTTCAATCTGTGGGGTGTTTGGTCCTTCAAGGGAGAGCTTCTGACGCTTCAGCTCCTGTAGCTCACGCCCCTGCTTCTCCTATTCCTTCAGTAGCTTGCAGAGCATGCAGTTTTGATTTTGCTGTTCTTCCTTAAGTTGTTCCATAGCTTCTTGCAGCTTCATAACAAATGCTTCTAGGCGGGTCTAGTAGTCAATTTAAGGGATTTCTGGGAGGAACTCCTGTGCCCTCCTTTTGATGGAGTTGTCTTGCACTTGTCCTTCCACTGACTTCATGGTGATTGGGTGTTCGATTGGGATGAATTCATCTACTCCCATCCTCACCCTAGCATCTTTACATAGCAGAAAAATTAAGCTTGGATAAGCCAGTTTGGCTTCAGTGGAGTTTTTGTTTGCAATTGTGTAAATCTCACAAGAAATCAGATGATGAATCTCCACTTCTTTTCCCAGCATAATACAATGAATCATCACTGCCCTTTTGACAGTGACCTCAGAGCGGTTGCTAGTGGGCAATATAGAACACCCAATTAAGTCCAACCAGCCTCTTGCGACTGGTTTGAGATCTCTCCTCTTGAGTTGGTTTGGGACACCTTTTGAATTGGTTATCCACTTAGTTCCAGGGAGGCATATGTCCTCTATAACTTGATCCAACCCCTTATCTACCCTCACCATTCTCCTATTAAAGGATTCTAGATCATCTTGTAGTTGAGGCAATTTGAAGACCTCTCTTATTTTTTCCAGATGGAAGTAAATAAGCCTCCCTCTGACCATAGTTCGGTAGGTGTGAAAGGCGGTTCCAGTTATTCTCTGCTTATCTGTTAGCCACAGATTTGAGTAGAATTCCTGAACCATGGTTCTTCCAACCTTTGTTTCAGGATTAGCTAGAATTTCCCATCCTCTGTTTCAAATTTGCTCTTGGATCTCCGGATATTCGTCTTCTTTCAGATTGAATTTAACTTCTGGGATCACTGACCTCAGACCCATTATTTTGTGGTAATGGTCTGCATGTTCTTTGGTTAAGAACCTCTCTTGATTCCAAAGACTCTTTGGAGTATTCTCTTTCATGCCTCTTAAATTGGTTTGTTTTCCCTTAGGAGCCATGATCTTGATGAGTCTTAGCTCAGTGATCACGGAGAAACACACCAAACTTAGAGGTTTGCTTGCCCTCAAGCAAAAGAAAGGAAAGGAGAGAGAGAGGAGGATAAACAAGTTTGAATGGTGGAGAGGAGGGGATGGCCGAATGTGTATTTATAAGAGGAGGGGAGGGATTTCCGAAATTTTGAAAGAGATATGACATAGAGATATGATTGGTGGAAGAAAATAAAATCATGATATGAAAAAGATGAGATTTTTAATTGAAAAAGATATAAAGAGGTTAAATCTGAAATAAGAAATAAGAGATGATATGATGAGTTTGAAAAGATTTTGAAAGAAATTGAAAAGATACTTGAGTTTTTTGAAGAAGATTAGGGAAGGATTTGAAAGTAATTTGAAAAGTGATTTAGAAAAGTGTTGAATTTTTGAAAATTGAGGATGAATGATGCAAGTTTGAAACATGTTTATGCAGAAAATTATGAGTCAAAACATGAAAATTTGAAAAATTTTGAAGTGGAAAACAAAATCTCCTCCCCCTGCCTTTCTGGCGTTAAACGCCCAGAATGGTATCCATTCTGGCGTTTAACGCTCATATGTTGGCGATTATGGGCGTTTAACGCCCAGCCAGGGTACCTGGCTGGCGCCAGAAATCCTTTGTTACTGGGCATTTTTCTAAACGCCCAGGATGCTGCAATTCTGGCATTAAACGCCCAAAATGGTACCTTTACTGGCATTAAACGCCCAGAATGGTACCCATTCTGGCGTTTAACGCCCAAAATGCTCCTTACTGGCATTTTCTTGCCAGTGAGCTCCTTTTCTCTGCTTTTTGCGCTGAATCCTTCTGTAAGTCTGCGAATTCCTTCAATTTTGATGATTTATCTTTGAAGAAAATTTATTTCAACTTTTGCAAGTATTACTTAAGACAAATAACTTGCTAATGGCTGGGTTGCCTCCCAGCAAGCGCTTCTTTATTGTCTTTAGCTGGACCTTGACTGAGCTTTATTCATGCCTCAGTTTTGAGCATTCTTGCTCAAAATTGCTTTCAAGATAATGTTTGATTCTCTGTCCATTAACAACGAACTTTTTATCAGAGTCAAAATCCTGAAGCTCAACATATCCATATGGTGACACACCTGTAATCACATATGGTCCCCTCCACCGGGATTTTAATTTCCCGGGGAATAGTCTGAGCCTAGAGTGAAACAACAGCACCTTCTGTCCTGGATCAAAGACACTAGATGACAGTTTCTTGTCATGCCACCTTTCTGCTTTCTCCTTATAAATTTTTTCATTTTCAAAAGCATTGGGTCTGAATTCCTCTAGCTCATTCAGCTGGAGCATTCTTTTCTCTCCAGCTAACTTAGCATCCAGGTTTAGGAATCTGGTTGCCCAGTAGGCTTTATGTTCCAGTTCCACGGGCAGATGACATGCCTTGCCATATACCAGCTGGTATGGAGAGGTTCCTATAGGAGTCTTGAATGCTGTTCTGTATGCCCACAAAGCATCATCCAAGCTTTTTGCCCAATCCTTTCTACGAGCAATTACAGTCCGTTCCAGAATTTTCTTTAGTTCTCTGTTAGAGACTTCAGCCTACCCATTTGTCTGTGGATGATTCGGAGTTGCCACTTTGTGGCTAATTCCATATCTGACCATAGCAGAGTAAAGCTGTTTATTGCAAAAATGAGTGCCCCCATCACTGATTAGTACTCTGGGAACACCAAATCTGCTGAAAATATGTTTCTGGAGGAACTTCAGCACAGTCTTAGTATCATTAGTGGGTGTGGCAATTTCTTCTATCCATTTAGATACGTAGTCTACTGCCATCAGAATGTAAGTGTTTGAGTATGATGGTGGGAAATGACCCATGAAGTCAATTCCCCATACATCAAACAACTCAATCTCTAAGATCCCTTGTTGAGGCATGGCATAACCATGAGGTAAGTTACCAGCTCTTTGGCAACTGTCACAGTTACGCACAAACTCTCGGGCATCTATATAGATAGTAGGCCAGTAGAAGCCACATTGGAGGACCTTAGTGGCTGTTCGCTCACTCCGAAATGTCCTCCATACTGTGATCCATGGCAATGCCATAGGATCTTCTGTGCCTCCTCTCTAGGTACGCATCTGCGGATCATTCTGTCTGTACATCTCTTAAAGAGGTATAGCTCATCCCATAGGTAGTACTTTGCATCAGAAATTAGTTTTTTCTTTGTACTCTGCTGTACTCAATGCGTATGAACCTCACAGCTTTATAATTTGCAATGTCCGCAAACCATGGTGCCTCTTGAATGGCAAAGAATTGCTCATCCGAAAAGGTCTCAGAGATCTCAGTAGGAGGAAGGGACGCCCCTGCTACTGGTTCTATTCGGGACAGGTGATCAGCTACCTGGTTCTCTGTCCCTTTTCTGTCTCTTATTTCTATATCAAACTCTTACAGAAGCAACATCTATCTTATGAGCCTGGGTTTTGAATCCTGCTTTGTGAGTAGGTATTTAAGAGCAGCATGGTCAGTATACCCAATCACTTTTGAACCTACTAAATAGGATCTAAACTTGTCAATGGCATAAACCACTGCAAGTAACTTTTTTCTGTGGTTGTGTAATTTTTCTATGCATCATTCCAAACACGGCTAGCATAGTAAATGACGTGCAAAATCTTGTTATGCCTCTGTCCTAACACTACACCAATGGCATGGTCACTGGCATCACACATTAGTTTGAATGGTAATGTCCAGTCTGGTGCAGAGATGACTGGTGCTGTTACCAGCTTATGTAACGACCCAACTTCCAGAACGTCATGATCGTACCAAAAGTGAGGCGTTACCAACCTGCTTTCCTTTATTAACTATTTACTATTGATCCTTTAGTTCGATATTGCATTTTAGTTTTTAAAAAAAATTCCAGAAAAATTTTGTTTTTGATTATCAAAATCCATATATCAAACATTTCAAAGTAGTAATAATCACATAATTATTAATAATAATATCTGTCATACAAAAGATTTCAAGTAAAACTCAGATACAAATCCTATCCCTCTGTATAAAATAAAAATCTTAAGCAATAAGGGCGAGGGAACTCTATGAAAGCAAATTAACCCACACTTAACTCATAAAAAAATTCTATAATCGCCCGCAGCTTCACACTGTGTCTTCGAACCTATGTCACTGAAAAGGTGGAGGATTTTGGGGTGCGAACAAACCACACATTCTCAGTAGGGAATGGGAATGCCGTAAAAGTAATGATTAACATGCAAATAATTAACTCAAGTTTCCAATGTAGTTTTCTTTATCAAACCTTTTCAAAAATTACTTAAGACTTACTTGAAACCGTTTAAATCCCTTTCTTTAAATCATATTACTTACATAAAGTGTCAACCGCATTAGCAATTCATCAGGTACAAATAGCATTCCTCAACCATCACAATAAGTAAGTAAATCAGCAACATAAATAATATACCCAAACCTCATTTCACAAATACCATTCCTCAATACTTTACTAAGTTCACAGCATCAACAAAAATATCTAATCAAACACACAAGCAAGTCACTAAGACAAACAGCACAATCACAAAGAAACAAGACAAGCAACACAAATTACAAAGCAATAAAACAAGCAAACACAATCAAATGCAAATGCGCAAATAAGGATGATGCATGTCTAGTCCTAGTGCAGGTAATGAGCTCATTTGTTGGTTTCTACCCGCTCCCGATGTAACCCGAAGCAGCTGAAACGGGTATGGCTTTCCAGTTGGCTATACCCCTGTGTACAGGAAATAACCCCTCTGCCACCACAGGGTCCACTGCACGCAGGAAATAACACATCTGCCACTGCAGGGATGTATGCCGACACACCTTCTGTATACAGGAAATAACCCCTCTGCTACTACAGAAATGGAATAGGTGGTCACGGTACTTCTGTAGCAGGAAATAACCCCTCTGCCTTACAGAATTAAAATATGGATCTGTACCGCAGGAAAACGTTCTCAGTGGTCGCACCACCATCTATCTGACTGCCTTCACGCAGTAGATCATCATACAAGAATATCTGGCGTTGCCTTAATGCAACAAATGAATAAAAATATCTCTTGGGTTTCCTCAAGCAACAAATGACCTTTCAACAGGTCCTCTGCTTTTTATTCTCTTTTATAATCATAAATACGCAAGCGGGACAAAACCCACGTCCTTGCCAACAATTTCATAAACTAAATACCTTTCCTCAAAAGAATCGGTGTAATTATCATCATAAGTTATCATTCTCGTTATTCATCTCCAGTTACATATTCTTATACAATATCTCTCTCTTTCTTTATTCAATCATGTTGTACAAACTTTACGACTTCCACTTTTGCAACCTCTTAACTCGAACCAATTTTAAAAATGTTTTCTAGTTTAATTTTCTTTCAAAAGACTCAAGAAAATTATTTATTTTAAATTCGCTAAATACTTTTCAAAGCATCACCCTCTTACTAAAAGTAACCAAATAAAACTCTTTTTCAAGTTTACTAACTTCCCAAAGACTCAAAGACCATCTCTCTTTACCATTCAAATTCAAATATTATTATTTCCCCAAACTTCTAAAAAGATCATCCTTTATTTCAAACCTAAAACATAACTCTTTTCATATTAATTCAAACTCAAAACATATTTCTTTCTATTCTTAATAAATCAACTCAAAATGGAATCCTTTTCGTAATAAATCCATCTTAAACATAATATATTTTCTCAATGAATAAAACTGAAAAAACATAATTCATTTCTTTTCTTAGTAAATCAGAATCAAATAATATAATTTCCCAAATCCAAACCTTTTAAAATAATATTTCAGACAAGCCTCAGATTTTATAAAATTTCGGTAGCACCTCCCCTAAAACTCGGACTAAGCCACCCTTACGGGTTCCCTCTTTCTCAACTATTCATGTGCCTTTTCTCAACAAGTATCAAATAAAAGGTTCTCAATCAATCAGAAAATCCACAATTCGCAATTCCCACATAATCCGTCATCAATCCAACTTCAAACTCATCAATTCATAAATTATGTTAACCAAAAGACTAACAGTTCCTCATTCCCAAATATCCAAACACATTATCACCCAACTTAACCAGAATTTTAGAAACATTGACACCAAAACACACAAAAATACGTATTATTCACAAAATCTTGGTTCTCCTATAATCAACTATTATGTTCACCCAAGAATTTAGCTTCATATAGTTTCCAATTATTATAAATTATCTTTATACTTTTAAAATAATTGCATTAGTTTACAATTTAGATTTTAAGGAATTAAATTAACAATCGATTTACGATCTCTTTACAATTCACAAGTTCAAACCTAGCTTATCAACAATTAATTCAACATCCAATGTATTGCCTACAAGCAAAATCAGAATCTCCAGCAAACATTCACCAAGCAATCCTCAATTCACATATTACTATAATCAAAGCACAAACACAATGTACTCATAGCTAGCCTAACTAATCAGGATTAAGTAAAATAAGCAAACCACTGATCATTATCATAACAACTACAAAAGTAGTCACAGTTCACATCCACAGCCAGAATCAATAAATCATGACACAGAAAATTAGTCCAGCCTTTACAAAAATATTTATATACTCTTAAAGTTACTATATTATTTCAGAAAATCAGGTTCTCAAGACAGTTTAATCCTTTAAGTTCTAATCCTTCAATAACCACCAAAATGAATTTCAGCCTGTCACAAGTCAAATTCACAGCCATTCATATATATCAGATAACTAAAATCAACAGCAAGCACTTATTCTCAATAATTAGAATATAGCCACAACTCAACCAATTTAGCATAATCACATAAAATCAGAATTTTCAACAATTACATCAAAATCAGAAAACCAATATTAATCATAGCCTCAACCAGAATTAATCTTATCAATTAATCAATCACTCACAACAAGAACACCCAATGATATTCACAGCCACACTCTAAAATCAATAAATTAATTGAAATACTAGAAAATCATCTCAATACCAAACTTAATCCAAATTTCACAATCTCAAATCAATCAAGCTTATTTCTATCAATTAATCATAATTATGAATTATTTGTAATTACTCACTAAACCTCATTGGCATTCATAAGTTAAAACTGTTAATTTTGAAATAAATCCCCTACCTCATTGTCGCAACTTGCGAGAATCACTAAACAGAGCAGCTCCATCAACGGTGGCTTGTACCGCAGCGACCCAGGCAGCGGCATTAACTGAACAGCAGCTCCGATGGTGGTTCCAGCAGCCACAAAATGGTTCCCAGCGACAACAACAACTACTTGCAGCAGCAGTGGCATGAACTAATCGATTCAGAACCAGAATAGTACTATTGACAAGCACCAGCGACCTCGGTGGCAGCTACGACGGTGTAGAGTAACTTAAAGTGACAATTTTGTTTAATACAAATAGTCTCAACGACAGGCTTCACAATAGAGACAAATTGGGCGACAAGGAAGAATCAAAAACAGGGTAAAGCTTACCAAAATAGTAGTGGTTCTAATGGTGGTTTCTAGGGCAGCTCGAATGTTGGTTCCCGGTGGCAGAAGGCTCCAGCAACTCGCAGAATTCAGAGACAGAGGCAGAATAGGAGATAAAGATGAGTAGTGACATGGATAAATTGCTTCAGAATCAGAACAGTATCCTCGGCAAGCTCCAACAACCTTCCCGGCGACAGCTACGGCGGCACGGTGGTTCGGCGACGGCGCTACAACCCTTGTCGAGCTTTGGTGTCATCAACGGTGATGCCTCTCAGTACCATCACGTTCTGTTCGGCGACGGCCAAGCCTCTTTCCCAGCGACGGCGTTTGGGCTCCCTTCCTCACCGGCGGCTCTGATGGCAATAGCAAGGCAGAGCAACGGCGGTAAACTCTAGTGGCAGCAGCGATGGTCAGCGGCACTCCTTGGATGACTACGCGTGCGATGGGTCCAACGGTGGTGGGGACAGCCGAGAAGACGGCAACCGTAGCGGCTCAACGACCCCTCAGGAGCTCCGCCTCCTTTAGGGGAGATGACGGCGCAGGCGAGACGCGGCGGTGGCGGTGAGCTGGACAGCGCAGAATGCGGCAGTCCGGTGGTCACGTCACGGCGGCAGCAGAGCAGCATCTCTTCCCTCTATCTGTTTCTTTCTCAGTTGTGTGTGATGTTTACGTTTAGGAAAGGAAAGAGGGTGGGGGTGCGTCTGAGTGTGGTGAGGGATGAGGTCTCTAGGGTTAGTGTTTCTCAATTAATTTGGGAATTAGGGTTAAAAATTAGGGATTTTATAAAGTAATACGGATAGATATGAATAGATATTTTGATAAAATTGAAGGGTAGAGTAATTTTAAAATCAAATATACTCTATTAAAAATATTTAGGAACATTATTTATCAACATATTTCTATGCTCAATCAATTATTTCTAATTTAAAATATAAAATGAACATATTAATCACATTTTCATAAAATATAGTGTAAACTCACAAATATTACAAATATTAATTGACTTAAACTTAAAGTATTTATACATATCAATCTAATCGTTTCTAATAAAATAATTTCTAGGAGTTCAAATTAATAACATAATTTATTCAAAATAGAATTTATTTAAATTAAATTATACAATTCTTTTTATTATTTTTTTTCAATTATCAAAATTATAATTTCAATTATACCAAATATCTGATAAAGATTATATAAAAATTCTAATTAATTTAAACTCTAATTATCAAGAAATTATATTTAATTACCTTTAGCAAAATAACTTTCTTAAAATAAATCCCAAATAACTAATTATTTGATTTTCAAAAACTAGGGTTGTTACAGCTTAGCTTTCAGGGTTTCAAACGCCTGCAGACACTCTGTGTCAAACACAAATGGCGTGTCAGCAGCTAGCAGATTGCTCAGAGGTTTTGTAATTTTTGAAAAATCCTTTATAAACCTCTTGTAGAATCCTGCATGTCCCAGAAAGCTTCTGATTGCCTTTACATTGGCAGGTGGTGGTAATTTTTCAATTACCTCCACTTTAGCTTGATCCACTTCTATTCCCTTGTTTGAAATTTTATGCCTAAGGACAATTCCCTCAGTCACCATAAAGTGACATTTTTCCCAGTTTAAAACTAGGTTGGTCTCTTGGTATCTTTTCAGAACAAGTGCTAAATGGTCAAGACAGGAGCTGAATGAGTCTCCAAATACTGAAAAGTCATCCATGAAGACTTCCAAAAATTTCTCTACTATATCAGAGAAGATAGAGAGCATGTACCTCTGAAAGGTTGCAGGTGCATTGCAAAGACCAAAAGGCATCCTTCTGTAAACAAATACGCCAGAGGGACATGTGAATGTTGTTTTCTCTTCATCCTGAGGATCTACTGCAATTCGGTTTTAACCTAAATAGCCATCCAAAAAGCAGTAGTAGTCATGACCTGCTAGTCTCTCTAGCATCTGGTCTATGAATGGTAAAGGAAAATGATCCTTTCTGGTGGCTGTATTGAGCCTTCTGTAGTCAATACACATACGCCATCCTATAACTGTTCTTATGGGAACCAGTTCATTTTTTCATTATGAACCACTGTCATGCCTCCCTTTTTGGGGACAACTTGGACAGGGCTCACCTAGGGGCTATCAGAAATAGGATAAATAATCCCAGCCTCTAGTAACTTAGTGACCTCTTTCTGCACCACTTCCTTCATGGCTGGATTTAGCCGCCTCTGTGGTTGAACCACTGGCTTAGCATCATCCTCCAATAGGATCTTGTGCATGCATCTTGCTGGACTAATACCCTTAAGATCACTTATAGACCACCCAAGAGCTGTCTTGTGTGTCCTTAGCACTTGAATTAGTGCTTTCTCTTCCTGTGGATTTAAAGCAGAGCTTATGATCACTGGAAAAGTGTCACCTTCTCCCAGAAATGCATATTTCAGGGATGGTGGTAGTGGTTTGAGCTCGGGTTTAGGAGGCTTATCCTCTTCCTGAGGAATTTTCAGA
The DNA here is from genome assembly GCF_000816755.2 of Arachis ipaensis. Lineage (NCBI taxonomy): Eukaryota > Viridiplantae > Streptophyta > Magnoliopsida > Fabales > Fabaceae > Arachis > Arachis ipaensis. Next base: position 75,127,789 of record NC_029794.2, on the reverse strand, counting down.
GGTTCTTTTATTTCCTCTGATTCCTCCAGACCAGGCTGAACATCTTTAAAGATGTCCTCTAGCTCTGATTCAAGACTTTCAGCCATATTGATCTCTTCCACCAAAGAGTCAATAATATCAATGCTTATGCAGTCATTTGATGTGTCTGGATGTTGCATAGCTTTGACAGCATTTAACTTGAACTCCTCCTCATTGACTCTCAGGGTCACTTCCCCCTTTTGTACATCAATAAGAGTTAGTCCAGTTGCTAGGAAAGGTCTTCCTAAAATGAGAGTTGCACTCTTATGCTCCTCCATTTCCAGCACTACACAGTTAGTAGGAAAGACAAATGGCCCAACCTTGACAATCATGTCCTCAATTATGCCTGATGGATATTTAATGGAGCCATCAGCAAGTTGAAGACATATCCGGGTTGGTTTGACTTCTTCAGTCAAGCCAAGCTTTCTGATAGTGGATGCAGGTATCAGGTTGATACTTGCTCCAAGGTTACATAGAGCTGTCTTGGTGCAAGCACCCTCTAATGTGCATGGTATTATAAAGCTTCCTGGATCTTGAAGCTTATCTGGTAAGCTTTTCAGAATGACTGCACTGCATTCTTCAGTGAGAAAAACTTTTTCAGTTTCTCTCCAATTCTTCTTATGACTTAAGATCTCTTTCATGAACTTAGCATAAGAGGGTAATTGCTCAAGTGCCTCTGCAAATGGGATCTTTATCTCAAGAGTCCTGAGATAGTCTGCAAAGTGGGCAAATTATTTATCCTGCTTTGCTTGGCGGAGTTTATCAGGATAAGGCATCTTGGCTTTATATTCTTCAACCTTAGTTGTTGTAGGTTTATTCCCTACAGAGGTGGTTGGAGAAGCCTTCTTAGAGGGGTTGCTATTAGCACTTGCAGGTGTCTGATCCCTCTTTGGCGTTTGAACGCCAGAACTAGGCAAGGGATGGGCGTTCAACGCCAACTTTTCTCCCTTTCCTGGCATTTGAACGCCAGAAGTGGGCATCCACTGGGCGTTTGACGCCAATTTTTCACCCTTTTCTAGCGTTTGAACGCCAGAATCATTCCTCTCTGGGCTCTTGCTGTCCTCAGAGGGATTTTGGGCAGTGGTTTGCTCATCCTCTGTCAGTTGTTCCTTTCTTGGCTTTCTGCTACTTTGAGCTGATTTATTCAATGTCTTCCCGCTCCTTAATTGGACAGCTTGGCATTCTTCTGTTATCTATTTAGATAGCTGCTATCTTGTCTGATTCAATTGTGCTTCTATATTCTTGTTAGCATTTTTAGTGTCTTGGAGCATCTCTTTAAATTCTGCTAATTGTTTTGTCATAAGGAGTAATTGGTGATTAAGCTCAATAATCTGTTCTTGAGGATTAGGATCAGTAGTTACTGCCCTGGCCTCTTCCTTTATGGATGACTCACTGCTCGAGTACAAATGTTGATTTCTAGCAACCGTATCTATGAGTTCTTGAGCCTCTTCAATCGTATTTCTCATGTGTATAGATCCACCAGCTGAGTGGTCTAGAGACATCTGAGCTTTTTCTGTAAGCCCATAGTAGAAGATGTCTAACTGTACCTACTCTGAAAACATTTCAGAGGGGCATTTCCTTAGCATCCCTCTGTACCTCTCCCAGGCATTATAAAGGGATTCATGATCCTCTTGTTTAAAGCCTTGGATGTCCAGCCTTAGCTGTGTCATCCTTTTTGGAGGGTAAAATTGATTCTGAAATTTGTCTGATAATTGTCTCCATGTTTTTATGCTTGCTGTGGGTTGGTTATTTAACCACCTCTTAGCTTGATCTTTTACATCAAATGGAAACAGTAATAATATGTAGACATCTTGATCTACTTCTTTATCACGTACTGTGTCAGGAATTTGTAAGAACTGTGCCAGAAACTCAGTAGGTTCTTCCTGTGGAAGACCGGAATACTAGCAATTTTGATGCACCATAATAATAAGCTGAGGATTTAGCTCAAAACTGCTTGCTTTAATGGGAGGTATACAGAAACTTTTGAAAATTAGAAGAAAATAAAAGCAAATTAAAAACTAAATTAATTAATTAATTAATTGAAAATTAGAAGAAAATAAAAGCAAATTAAAAACTAAATTAATTAATTAATTGAAAAGATTTTGGAATTAGCAATCCAAAAGGTATGATTGAAAATTATTAAAAAGAATATGATTGAAAAGATATGATTGAAGAAATTAAAAAGATTTTATTTTTGAAAAAGATTTGAAAAGATCAATTTTTGAAATTAAAATTTTGACTTGACTAAAAAAAAGATATGATTTTGAAAATCTTTGACTAATTTAATGCAAAATTTTGAAATTTATGAGTAAAATAAGGAAAAGACATTTTTTTTATTTTTGAATTTTAATGAGGAAAGAGAAAAACAACAAAATGACACTAAACTTAGAAATTTTAGATCAAAACCAAGAGAACAAACAAGAAAACTTTGAATGTCAAGATGAACACCAAGAACAAATTTTTGAAAAATTTTTAAGTAAATAAAAGCACAATAGACACCAAACTTAAAATTTTTAGAAAATCAAGCACAAATTTTCAAAAATTTAAAGGAAAACACAAAGAAGACACCAAACTTAGAATTTTTAAAGATCAAGAAAGAACTAGGAACATGCAAATTCGGAAAATTAAAAGAAAATAAAAGCATGCAATTGATACCAAACTTAAAATATGAAACTAAACTTAAATAAAAGACTCTAAAGCAACAAAAATAATTTATTCCTAATCTAAGAAACAAGATAAACCGTCAGTTGTCCAAACTCGAACAATCCCCGGCAACGGCGCCAAAAACTTGTGGCACGAAATCAAAATCACACTTTTGCAATTCCGCACAACTAACCAGCAAGTGCACTGGGTCGTCCAAGTAATACCTTATGTGAGTAAGGGTCGATCCCACGGAGATTGTCGGCTTGAAGCAAGCTATGGTTATCTTGTAACTCTTAGTCAGGATATCAATAATTCTCAGATTTAATTGTAAAAAGTAAAAGAACATGAAATAAATACTTGTTTTGCAGTAATGGAGAACAGGTTGAGGTTTTGGAGATGCTCTGTCCCTTGAATCTCTGCTTTCCTACTATCTTCTTCTTCACTCACACAAGGCTCCTTCCATGGCAAGATTTATGTTGGGCATCACCGTTGTCAATGGCTACTTCTCGTCCTCTCAATGAAAATGTTCCAAATGTGCTGTCACCACACGGCTAATCATCTGTCGGTTCTCGATCATGTTGGAATAGGATCCACTGATCCTTTTGCGTCTGTCACACGCCCAACACTCACGAGTTTGAAGCTCGTCACAGTCATTCCTTCCCAGATCCTACTCGGAATACCACAGACAAGGTTTAGACTTTCCGGACCTCAGGAATCGCCGCCAATAATTCTAGCCTATACCACGAAGGTTCTAATCTTAGATTAGAAACCCATGAGATACACATTCAAGCTTGATTGCATGTAGAACGGAAGTGGTTGTCAGGCACACGTTCATAGGTGAGAATGATGATGAGTGTCACGGATCATCACATTCATCAGGTTGAAGTGCGAATGAATATCTTAGAATAGAAGCAAGCGTGATAGAATGGAAAACAGTAGTAATGGCATTAATTCATCGAAACACAGCAGAGCTCCTCACCCCCAACAATGGGGTTCAGAGACTCATGCCGTAGAAGATACAATATGAAACGTGTAGAGTATCATGAGGTACAAAATGAATCACTAAAAGTGGTTTTTATAATCAACTAGTGACCTAGAGTTACAGAAAATGAGTAAGCTAGGGTGTTTAGTTTAAAAATCCACTTCCGGGGCCCACTTAGTGTGTGCTTGGGCTGAGCATTGAAGCTTTCATGTGTAGAGACTTTTCTTGGAGTTAAACGCCAGCTTTTGTGCCAGTTTAGGCGTTTAACTCCAACTTTTATGCTAGTTCTGGCGTTTTGACGCCAGAATTTCTATGCTTACTTAAAACGCCAGTTTGGGCCATCAAATCTCCAGCAAAGTATGGACTATTATATATTGATGGAAAGCCCAGGATGTCTATTTTCTAACACAATTGAGAGCGCGCCAATTGGGCTTTTGTAGCTCCAGAAAATCCACTTCGAGTACAGGGAGGTCAGAATCCAACAGCATCTGCAGTCCTTTTTCAGCCTTTGAATCAGATTTTTGCTCAGGTCCCTCAATTTCAGCCAGAAAATACCTGAAATCACAAAAAAACACACAAAATCATAGTAAAGTCCAGAAATACTTATGTAATTCATTGGTGAGAATTTTAGATAAGTGTATGGAGATGCTTTGCTCTTTCTGAATCTCTGCTTTCCTACTGCCTTCATTCAATCATTCATACTCCTTTCCATGACAAGTTGTATGTTGGGGGATCACCGTTGTCAATGGTTACCGTCCGTCCTCTCAGTGCAAATGGTCCAAATGCACTGTCACCGCACGGCTAATCATCTGTCAGTTTTCACTCATGTTGGAATAGGATCCATTGATCCTTTTGCGTCTGTCACTATGCTCAACACTCGCGAGTTTGAAGCTCATCACAGTCATTCCATCCCAGATCCTACTCGGAATAGCAAAGACAAGGTTTAGACTTTCCGAATCTCAAGAATGCTACCAATTGATTCTAGCTTATACCACGAAGACTCCGATCTTTCAGAATGGAGGCTAAGAGATATGCATTCAAGCTTGTTTTCATGTAGAACGGAAGTGGTTGTCAGGCACGGGTTCATAGGTGAGAATGGTGATGAGTGTCAAATAATCATCACATTCATCATGTTCTTGGGTGCGAATGAATATCTTAGAATAAGAATAAGCTTGAATTGAATAGAAAAACAATAGTACTTTGCATTAATTCATGAGGAACAGCAGAGCTCCATACCTTAATCTATGAGGTGTAGAGACTACACCGTTGAAAATACAAAAGTGATGAAGGTCCAGGCATGGCCGTGAGGACAGCCTCCAAACGTGTACAATATGATCTATGATAGCATAAAACTGATCAAAAGATATAAAGTAAATCACTAAAAGTAGTTTTTATACTAAACTAGTAGCTAGGGTTACAGAAAATAAGTAACTAAGTGCAGATAGTGCAGAAATCTACTTCCGGGGCCTACTTGGTGTGTGCTTGGGCTGATCATTGAAGCATTCACGTGTAGAGACTTTTCTTGGAGTTAAACGCCAGCTTTGGTGCCAGTTTGGGCATTTAACTCCAGCTTTTATGCCAGTTCTGGCGTTTAACGCCAAAATATGGTAGAAAGTGGGCGTTCAAACGCCAGTTTGCGTTACCAAAACTCGAGCAAAGTATGGACTATTATATATTGCTGGAAAGCCCAGGATGTCTACTTTCCAACGCAATTGAGATCGCGCCAATTGGGTTTCTGTAGCTCCATAAAATCAATTTTGAGTGCAGGGAGGTCAGAATCCAACAGCATCTGCAGTCCTTTTTCAGCCTCTAAATCAGATTTTTGCTCAGGTCCCTCAATTTCAGCCAGAAAGTACTTGAAATCACAGAAAAACACACAAACTCATAGTAAAGTCCAGAAATGTGAATTTTTCTTTAAAAATAATAAAAATATACTAAAAAGTAGCTAGATCCTACTAAAAATTACCTAAAAACAATGCCAAAAAGCGTATAAATTATCCGCTCATCAGAGCTCTTTATGGTATTAAGAGTAAAAGGGAGATGGGTAGTGGTTGGCAACACCATCCTAGGTTCGTTATGGTTGGAAGCTCAAGGCATGATTGCAATGGTTGGCATAATTCTCAATTAATTGGGTCTAGGAGGATGTTTGGGTGCCTAAATGAGATTCTAAGGCTGAACCACCTGGATGGAATCATCATGATCCACTTGAAGACGGGTGTAGAAACAAGATTTGGGATCTGGAAATATATGAGGATCAAATTTGGGAGCTCAAAGCTTGTGAAGAACTCCATCAAAGCTTGAGAAATTTATTTGGTATTGACAGAGCTTATTGGAAGTCCAAGGATTGGTGGAAGTTTCAAGACGAGTTCAAGCACAAGCCACCATGACAAGGAGCTCACCAAATGTCCAACTTAAGGACAATAACTAAAAGTGCTAGGTGGGAGACAACCCACCATGTTGTGATCTTTCATTTTTATTCTTAATTTTGTTTTACTTTATTTTTATTAGTATTCATTTATAATTTCTGCATATTCATCTCTGCATTTTGCATTCTTCATATAAAAAAAAGAGGGGGGGGGAGAAAAGCGCGTTCCACGCGTACGCGTGCATCACGCGCTCGCATCACATGCGACGCTAAACCTTACAGAAAGTTGCGCGGGAGCATGGCTGGAGGCGTGCTTTAGGCACAAACACGCCCATGCGTGCGCGTCCCTGACGCGTCCGCGTCAATTGCAAAATCAGCCTTCCATGCGTACGCGTCACCCACGTGTATGCGTGACCCTACAAATAGGCGTAAAGAGGTGTCAGGCTGAAAGTTGTGCTGGCCTGGTGCGGGCACTGGGCCCAAGGCACAAAATCACCCATGCGTGCGCGTCCCTGACGCGTACGCGTCATCTTCAAATTTTTCACACTCACGCGTATGCGTCAATGATGGCCACGCGTCGTTTGAAATTTTGGCACATACCTCAAGACAAACAGAGAGTTGTGCACGTGCAAGGATGCCTTCGCGCGAGTAGCATAAACATAGTCACGCGTACGCGTGCGCGACGCTCTCGTGTCGCCTTCTCAATTGCGCGCCCCACGCGTACGCGTCAGTCATGCGTACGCGTCGACAGCGCCGCATCAGCAGAACCCTGCAACGTCCACTTTACTTATCTTTTCTTTCCTAATCCTAATTTCTTTTCTTCTATCTTTTCTCTCTTCTTATTCTTTCTCCTTCCTTTCTTATTTCCTTCTTCTTCATTTCTTTAACTTCTCATCCTTCTTCACTTTCATTCTATTTTGCTTAATTTATTTGCATACTTTCATTCATTGCATTTTAATTTTGTGCATATTTTTATTTTCTTTTCTAAATTTATTATTTTTCCGTTGGTGTTAAATTTTCTTTTTCAATTGTTGTATCTTTTTCCTTTGGGTGATATTATTTTTCTGTCAATGTCAATCTTTTATGATACCTGTATTCCTTTTGCATTGACATGAACTTACACTGTCTTTCATTACCCACACTATTCCCTTTTGTTGCAATTTTTTGCACTATTGATATGCCATTTGCTTCTATTGTTTTCTCACTTGCATGTTGTAGCTGCCATGTAGTTGGGACCCCCATTATTTGGCATTAACCCAACCATATTTTATTTGTTTTCTTATCTTTATTTTGGGTTATTTTTCTTCTTTTTTCTCTTCTTTCAGGATGGCCACCGAGAAGGAACAGGAAGAAATTCTATATGGGGAAACAGACAAGTTCCACCTGCACAATCTTTGGAGAATAGCATCAGTTGTAGCCACCCGTCCACTTGCATATCTTAGCATGCACCGAGGATGGTGCAATCTATAAGTGTGGGGAGGTCGATACCGACTTCCGTGGGTTAGTTATTTTCCTCTCAACACCAATGTTTTATTTTCTTTGTTAGTTCATTGTTGCATTTGCATGATTGATTGCATATTTGTTTGCTTTTGTGCATATTTTACCACCACTTGGTTAAAATAATATTTTCTTTTTCAAAAAACTTTTTATAACATTTGACTAATTTGATTTACAATATTTGATAAACTTGTTTGAAGAAATTTTATTTTGGAACATGGTTTAGAGCTCGAACACACAAAACCTATGAGATTTTTGAGCTTATTTGAATTGGTTGAATTTTATCAACCAATAGTTTATTTTTGGTGTGTGTTGTTCTCTCTAAAATTGTGATCTATATCTTGCTTGATTCTATATTTCCATTGTTTAATGTATGCATGCACTTATGTGATTGAGGCCTTGTTTCAATGAGCTTACATACCCATATGGCCTTACCCTTTCATTATCCTTTGCAAACCAATGTTGAGCCTATTATACCCCTTTGTTCTTTACTTTAGCTCACCACTAACTCTAAGCGGAAAATAATAATGTCCTTAATTTGAATCCTTGGTAAGCTTAGACTAGTGATAGTGCTCATGAATTAAGTGTGAGGAAGTTGGATTTGGAAACATTTGGTTTAAGAATTGGGTGTTATATATCTTTATGAAAATGTGAAAGAAATGTTTAGGACATGTTCATGCATTCAATAATTTAATCATATGCATTGAGAAAAACAAAAGAAAAAAAGAAAAAAAAAATATATATATATATAAACAAAAAAAAGGAAAAAATGAGAAAAAGAAAAGAACAAGAGCAAGTAATAAAAGGGGACAAAATGCCCCGAAGTAAATGGTGAAAGTAATGCATATGTACTGTACTCAAAATTAGGATGCATGAATATGTGGAAAACATGGTTAATAGATAGTTAGATTTTGTATTGTGATTACATGGATTGCCTTACGTTAGGTGGGAAAAGTTTAAGTTAATTAAGGATCCACTTGACCAAATACAATCCTACCTTGACCCTAACCCCATTACAACCCTTAAAAGACCTGTTGATTTGTGTATTTGTGCATTAAACTTTTGTTGATTGGAAGAAGAAGAGCAAGCCTTAGAAAGCAAGATTAGTAGAGAATTGAGAGAATCGAACCTCAAATACCTGAGCGATTAGACTGTATACACTTCCAGTGAGGGTTCGATGCTCGATTCCTTGTTCCCGGCTTTCATGAGCTATCTTCTTCTTGCAAGCCTATTTGCACTTCATTTTTATGATTTGAATTAGTAAAATCCAGTTTATATGTGTTCTTGAAAGATTTATTTACTTTTCACCAAGTAGGTAAAAGCATTTTGCATTTAGCTGCATTCATACTGATATGTTGCATTTCATATATTCTACCATTCCTTTTCACCCTTGTAGCTTCTCTTGAGCTTAGCATGAGGACATGCTAATGTTTAAGTGTGGGAGATTTGATGCACCACTATTTTTGTGGTACATCTTGTGCTTAATTAAGTGGATTTTTATCCACTATTTGCACACTTATTCATGTAAATTGCATGTTTTACATTTTCCTTTCTAATTTTGTGCTATGATTGAAAACATGTTTCCTGGTCCTTTAAATTGCTAATTTTAATCCTCTCTTATTACCATTCGATGCCTTGATATATGTGTTAAGTGATTTCAGGGTTTATAGGGCAGGAATGGCTTAAAGGATGGAAAGGAAGCATGCAAAAGTGGAAGGAATACAAGAAACTGAAGGAATTGCTGAGCTGTCCAGCCTGACCTTCTGGTACTAAATCGACCATAACTTGAGCTAGAGGTCTAAATGAGGTGGTTCCAGTTGCGTTGGAAAGCTAACATCTGGGGCAACACAACGATATATAATTTGCCATAGCTGCCCTGAAGATAGGCGATGCGCACACGTGGATCACGCAGACGCGTGACTTGGAAAAAATGCAATCCATGCTCACGCGTGGACGACGCTCACACGTGACTTTGCCGCGTGCTGGATGACGATCGGAATTTTGCTAATTTAGAATTTTGTAAAAATATAGTCGGGTTGCAAGTATAGTTTCTAAACCGACAGAGAATCCTTTCGTACAAAAGTTTGGTTGTCATAAGTAACAAAACCCAATAAAATTTATAACCAAAGTATTTAAACCTCGGGTCATCTTCTCAAGGAGTTGCAGGGCAGTATGATTTATTATTGGTTATGGAAAATTGTATGTTTTAGGGTTTTTGTGATAAGGAACAAGTAATATAAATGACAAGAAAATAAATTAACAATAATGAAAATCTCTTGGCAAGGTGTAAGAAATTGAGGTCCTATCCTAACTATCCTTATCAGGTGTGATGAGAATTGGATTTTTCTCCCACTTTAATTAACCCTTGCTAAACAAAGGAAAGTCAAGTGAACAAATTGATTTGATCCTCAGATCCCAGTCAACTCATATGAAAAGACTAGAGTTATTGGAGTACAAATTAGTCAGTAAAGAATTCCAATTTCAATCAACAGCTGAGTTTGATAAATCAAGTATTACTAATTACTTAACCATGGCCAAAAGGGAAAATTATCTTAAATTAAATAAAAATCATTCATAAATAAATTAAATCAAAATCAAATCTAAAATACCTCAAAATATATTAAGAAAATCATAACATGAATGGTTCATAAGCCAAATTGAAAAGATAAATGACAATTAAAGTAATATAATCAAATAAGGTAGAAAATAAATTAAAAGAATATTGAACCTGTGATTGAAGAGAAATAATCCTAAAATTGAGAGAAATCCTAATCCTAAGAGAGAGGAGAGAACTTCTCTCTCTAAAACTACATCTAATCCTAAAGTGTGAGAGTTGTATATCGTCTCTAAGTTGTTTTTTTTTTATTCCTCCATTCTCTGGCATATATTCTATGTTTTTGGATTCAGAATTGGGCTGAAAAAGGGTCTAGAAATCGCTGGGGACATTTTCTGCATATTCTTGTACGTGGTGTCTGTCAGGCGTTCGCGTGGGTCACGCGTTCGCGTCATCTAGGAGTATTCCTTGTCACGTGTACGTCTCAGTCACGCGTACGCGTCATTTGCGTTCTGCTCATGTCACGCGTCCGTGTCTTCCACGCGTTTGCGTCGATGCCATTTCGCGCTAGGCACGTGTTCGCGTCTTTCATGCGTTCGCGTTGCTGCCCTTTTCTTCAAAACTCCATTTTGTGCTTTCCTTCCATTTTTGTATGTTTCCTTTTTGTCCTTTAAGCCATTCCTGCCCTATGAGATCTGAAAATACTTAACATACAAATTACGGCATCGAATGGTAATAAGGGATAATTAAAATTTATATTTTTAAAGCATAGGAACATGTTTTTCACATATATCATAATATAAGGAAGGAATAGTAAAACCATGCAATTTACATGAATAAGTGGGTGAAGGATTGAATAAATCATTCAAATTGAGCTCAAAATACATCATAAAATATGGGTTTATCAACCTTCCCACACTTATACAATAGCATGTCCTCATGCTAAATCCAAGTGAAAGGGTAAAGTTAGAATGGTGAAATCTTATGCAATGCAATTTATTCTAAATGCAATCTACCTACATGAATCATGTAATTTTAATTATTATCCACCTATATATACAGAGCTTACATGTGGTTAATTTTATTCATATTTTCAAGGAATAATATATGCATAGCCAAGCCTAAATCATGTTAAAGCACTTTCACAATTGAGTTGGGTAAAAATATTTCACAAACTTGCAAGACAGTTAAATAATTAAATATGGATATATGGAGATGAGCCATTGAACCCTCACTGGATTTCGTGTTTACTCTCTAGTCACTCAGTGTTTGGGGTTAATCACTCTATTCTTTTCTATTCTTGCTTTCTAAAACTTTGTTCTTCATCTAACCATCAACAAATATACAATGTGTACATACAAACATCATGAGATCTTTAAAAGGTTGTAATGGGGCCAAGGTAAAGGTAGGGGTATATATACAAGGCTAAGTGAGCTATAAGTTGAATCCTTAATTAGTCTAAGGTCTCACCTAACATATACATATTCTATATAATTTATAACTTTCTTGGGGTTCCCAATTTTTTTCTTTCTTAATACATACTCATGTACCAATTTCATTTTGATTCTTACCTCATGTGCATTGATTTCTTCACTAAACTTATTATTCGGGTAATTTTATCCCCTTATTTATCTATTTATATTATAAAAAGGATTTTTTTTAAAAGAATAACATATATCAATGCACATGGTATTTTAATTCAAATTGGTTTCACATGAGCATGCTCCCAAATTTCTGACTATTTTACTAATTTAGTTCTTTCCTACCAACCCATATTCCCACATTTCCCCACACTTAGTGTGTATCACAATTTCTATCTTAAGCTAACCAAGGATTCAACTTGAGATTTTTATTTTGTTTTTCTGCTTAAGGTTAGTAATGTGGTTATAGAACAGAAGGGGATAAAAAGGCTCAAGGGAGCTAACAAGGTTGATGTAAAAAGTAGGCTAATTTGGGATAAGTGAGCAATTTAAATAATGGCCTCAATCATATATTGGTATGTATCTACATTCTATATTGGACATATAGATTAAAACAAAGTAAAGATCAATAGAATAAAAAAGAAGGGCGAACACACAAGAATGAAATAATTATGGTTAAATAATGTAACCATACAAATAAGCTCAAAAACTCACAGGTTGTGTGTTCTTTGGCTCAAAAACCATATATATCAGTTATGTATGCCATTCAAGTAGAAATCAAGGGTTCCCATTATTCTCAATGTGAATCTTAGGGTGGCTCTTAAAATCTTAGTGTTCTTCCTTGAAAAATGTTATGTAAATTAACCAATCATTTATTACTATATATATACAGTATGTGGATTGTTCTGATTTTGTTAAACTAAAGTTTCTAGTTTACTTTTTTTATTTTCAATTAATCCAAGTTATCGTATGCTAAAAAGGGCAAACTAAACTAATTAATCCATATATTCTATATCACAACTTAATAAGCTAAAATTGCAACTAGACTAAACTAAATATCTAAGATAAATATATAAACCAAAGTGCAAAATGCGAAAATACTGTAAAAATAAAGAAAAAATGTGCAAGTACTGGAAGACAAGATAAGATAAAAATAAAAATACAAAATACAAAATACAAAAAAATAAGCAAAATAGGAAAAAAAAAGTGTCTGGAAAGTGGTTCACCAAAATAAAGTACGCCAGAGATGGCGACCTCCCCACACTTAATTAATAGAATCGTCCTCGATGCTCACTCAGGCTGGGTGTGAGAAGTCTAATCTCTGGAAGGATGGGCTGCTGGTGACTCTGCGGTAGGCTGAGGATCTGCAGTATCGGTAAGTGTAGGAGGAGCTGCCTGCTGAAGCAGAGGCTCTGTCTGTAGAGGAATCTCCAGATCTGTGGCCTGGATCTGGTGGGGCTCCTCACGGTGTGGTGCAGCCTGATCAGGTCCTCCCTGCTCAGCTTGGGCATGTGCCTCCTCCTCATGATCATCCGCCTCCGTATCAGATGGCTTAGAAGCGGTGTCAGGCTCGGAGGGGATGTCACTGTCGGATCGGAGCATCAACTTTAGGTGCTCATAGCGTCGCTTGTTGCGACGCTCCATACGATCCAGGCGTGCGAAGAGGCGGTGCACCAGATGATAAATGGGCTCAGGAGCAGGTGGAGGTGCAGTGGATGGGGCTAGTGCAGCAGTGGATGCAGAAGGGGCAGCTAAAGATGTGGCTGCCTCAGTAGAAGCAGTAAGGAAAGGCGGCCTATAACCCAAGGCTTGGAACTTCCTGCTGTGAGGTATGATCTTCTTGTAATCTGCAGCAATTGGCTTCTCATCAGCAAGCTCCCAAGGCACGTCAGCTCGATGGCCTAGCTGGGTGATCAGATAAGGAAAAGGGAGAGTGCCTCTGACATGGACCCTGGCCATATAATACCTGATAAAACGTGGAAGATACAGGTCCTTACTCTCCATCACACACCAGATGAGGGTGATCATAGCAGCGGGCACCTCTGTCTCATGAGTGCTCGGCATCACGTAGTTACTCAGGATCTGCTGCCAAAGTCGAGCCTCATCATTCAAATATATCAGCTTGATTCCCTTAGGCATCACTGTATTCTTTCCCATGACCCCTGGGGCAGTAGGATCAAGGGCTATTCTCTGCTTGACTGCATCCCAGTCAAATCTCATGTATCTCATATCCTCTTCAGCCTTTTGGTAACTATCAGGCTGATCTGACTTAGGCTGAAGCCGGAGGATATCCTCAATAGCTTCCTCAGTCACTAAAATCTGTTTCTCTCTGAGGTGCACTGCATCCAGGGAAGTCTTGAAATAGTTACAGTAAAATTCTCTGACCCAGGATGCATTGACCTCTGTCAAGTTCCTTTCCAAGAAGAACCAGCCTCTTTGTTTTAGCTGTTCGGAAGTGTACTGAGTGAGTTCTTCTGGAATTTTAAGAGTTCTTTCCAGGTAGAGGTTCCTGGAAGTGGCAAACACTCGATACTTTAGCTCACAGTATTTGTTGCAAATTTGACTTGATCTGTGGCAGTGAGGAGCTGGTCGGCCTTTTCCTGTGGGGTAAAGTTCTTTTCCCGCCAGGAATCGTCATGAAATAGTTCCAAGATTGAGGTAGAAGATTCTCCTCTTTTTTATTTGCATGTAGTTGCCTTGCCTTTTCCTTTACTTTTGGTATCAAACATCCTGAAAAGCAGAAGTAGCACGATATAATTGAAGAACTAAAGCAGGAAAACAAGTAGGCAAGTAGGGTTTTGTCAATGTAAGCATAAAGGCAAAAAGAGCAATAGAAGCATGAAATGAGGTAAATATATGTACATTTTGGATTGAATTCGAGTTAAAAGTCTGAGATTAAAAATCACAATCCAAAATATATTTGATGCCAGGGCATCTTGGCCAGTTTCACTGACCTTTTCTTTACTGTTTTTAGGGTAGTTTCATGCATTTCTTTAGGAAATAAGCTAGTTTTGGGTAGATATTCACCTACACCTTGATTCAAGCATACATTGTGCATTTTACATTATTTCATGAGGATTTTGCATGAATTTAGTGACAAATTGTATGCTGCATTACCCATGACTTGGACTAGAACTTTGATGCACTCTGTTGCTTGATTTCAGGACCAAAGGAAGCAAGGAAAGGGAGGTAACTTGCAAGGTTAATGAGAAAAGTGATTGCCAATAACACTCTCAAAGCCATCATTGCCCACGTTAAGAGTCACGTTAACTAAGTTAATGTGCACTCTAACGTGGAGAAGGGAAGTTGAGCCAACGTTAGTGACACTTAACATTGTCACTAACGTTGGCAAACACTCATGAGTGGCCACGTTAGAGCCCACGTTAACCTAGTTAACGTGGCCTCTAACGTTAAAGGAGGAAGAGAAGCCAACGTTAGTGACATTCAACATTGTCACTAACGTTGGCCTAAGGATGCAACACACCACGTTAACTCCCACGTTAAATTGGTTAACGTGGGAGCTAACGTGAGAAGTGAGAGTTGTCGACAACGTTAGTGACACTCAACATTGTCACTAACGTTCCAATGTACCCCTTTGCCTCACGTTAGAGCCCACGTTAACCTAGTTAACGTGGGCTCTAACGTGAGGCAAAGGGGTACATTGGAACGTTAGTGACAATGTTAAGTGTCACTAACGTTCCAATGTACCCCTTTGCCTCACGTTAGAGCCCACGTTAACCTAGTTAACGTGGGCTCTAACGTGAGGCAAAGGGGTACATTGGAACGTTAGTGACAATGTTAAGTGTCACTAACGTTCTCGAAGTTTGGCAAGGCCACGTTAGAAGCCACGTTAACCTAGTTAACGTGGGCTTTAACGTGAAGCAAATAGGGGCACACTGGAACGTTAGTGACAATGTTAAGTGTCACTAACGTTCTCGAAGTTTGGCAAGGCCACGTTAGAAGCCACGTTAACCTAGTTAACGTGGGCTCTAACGTGAGGCAAAGGGGTACATTGGAACGTTAGTGAAAATGTTAAGTGTCACTAACGTTCTCGAACTTATACTTTCACTAAATGTTAACACCCCTAACGCCCTGAGCTAAAGTCTCTGCCAACTTAGCACTTTCTCTCTGCAAGAAAAGCCAAGCCCAAATGAAGAAAAGAACTGCTTCAAACTCAAGATCCAAAGGCCCAAGACTTGAAGAGCAAACTAGAAGCTGAGAAGAGTAGTATATATAGGAGTAGCTTTGAATTGTTAAAGGAGAGTTCAAAAAGTTGGAAAAAGAGAATTACTCTCTGTATTTTACTTTCTCTGCAATTTCTAGTTCTATGATGTATTCTCCATCTTTATTTTCATTTTCAAGAGCTATGAACAACTAAACCCCTTTCATTGGGTTAGGGAGCTCTGTTGTAATTTGATGGATCAATACTAATTTTCATTATTCTTCTATCTTTTCTCTTGATTTTACTTGAAAGCTTTCGATCTTCATCCCATTGAGTAGTTATCTTGGAAGAGAAGCTATTCAAACTTGGATCTCTTTTGAACCTTGAAAGAGGAATAAAGAGATCAAGCTAGAAATGCTTTCTCATGCTGGACCAAATTAGGTTTGGATGGGTATGTGACTATAACCCTCTCAGTACTTGATTTGGGAAATGCATGTGGTATAATCAGTGACCATACTTCATCTCTTCTCATGAGCAATTGACCAAAGAATTGGCTATTGATCAAGATTTGAGAGATTGAATTGCAAGAAATTGTAATTCAATCACTTAAGATTGCCAAGGAGATCAATGAGTGCATTGATTGAGGAAGAGATGAAAATGAACTTGATCCGGAGAATTGTAACATCTCGTAAGCCCAATGAACTCCCCATCTCTAATCTTACCCATTCTCTTTAATTTCTGCCATTTACTTTTATGAGCAAATCCCCCATTCCCATTTACAATTCTGCAATTTATTTTCAGTCATTTACTTCCAGTCCTTTAATTCTAGCATTTACTTTTCTGTTATTTACATTCCCGCCATTTTATTTTCTGCAACTCTCAACCCAAATTCTGGATTCGCTCAACTAGAATATTCTTCTAATTAAAGTTGCTTGATCAATCAATCCCAGTGGGATTCGACCTCACTCTATTGTGAGTTTTTACTTGACGACAAATTCGGTATACTTGCCGAAAGGAGATTTGTTGAGAGACAAGTTTTCCGTGCATCAAGTTTATGGTGCCGTTGCCGGGGATTGATTGTGCATCAACAATGATTAAATTGGAAGATCACTAGATTAAGCATTTTTATTTTTGTGAATTTCATTTTCTGTTTGAGTGATTTACTTTTTGTTTTCGTCAAACTTCTTCCCTTCCCCCTCTACTCTTTTGTTTTACTTTGTTATTTTCAATTCTGTTTGCTAACCCACTAACTGTTTGATATATTGCATCACCCACAACTAACAGTAATTCTGACACAAATACTTTCTGCACCTATCTTTTCTTGCTTGCACTTGATGGTTGTATGACAGGGAGAAGAAGTGGGGCTTCAACTTCCTTCGATTCTGAACCTGAGAGGACCTTCCTTAGATTAAAGAGGGAGGCAAGAGGAAAGAAAGTGGTTGGTGCTGAGGAAGAAGAGGAATTCTTTGAAACAAACATGGAAGACAACATGGAAAACCATCATGAAGAAGATGATCACAACCATGGGGGAGGAGGTAGAGCAAATCAAGCTGGGGAGGATAGAAGAGTTTTGGGCTCTTACATCAATCCAAACCAGGCAATTGTGGAAGTAGTATCCAAAAGCCAACAATCCATGCCAACAACTTCGAACTTAAACCACAGCTCA
>NC_029794.2:75094058-75109711 GCF_000816755.2 Arachis ipaensis | reverse complement strand
GCAGCTGCACATTTTCTATGAAGGACTCTCTTATGAGTCAAAGAAGGCTGTAGACCATTCATCCAGAGGATCTTTGAACAAGAAGAAGGCTATTGAGGAAGCCATAGATGTTATTAAAATAGTAGCAGAGAACGACTACTTCTATGCTTCCGAAAGAGAGAACACAAGAGGAGTAATGGAGCTAAACAATGTAGATGCTCTGTTGGCCCAAAACAAGCTCATTATCCAGCAGCTGGCTGACCTCACCAAGAAGATGGAGATGAACTAAGTAGCAGCAATCTACACTTCATCAACAACCCAAGAAGGAGTGAATGAAGAAGCAGAGGGGAGTCAGGAGCCAGCCAACTATATTGGGAATTCACCAAAGAAAAACTATGATCCATACTCCAAGACCTACAACCCTGGATGGAGAAACCACCCAAACTTTGGGTGGGGAAGTGAGCAAGATCAAAACCAAGACCAGAGACGTTACAACTCCAACAACAATGCAGCTCACCAGCAATTCACACAGAGGACATCTCAACACCCCCACAACAACACTTCTCCACACGCCTATCAAAACCAAAATAGCACATCTGCTCCGAATCACTCATCAATTGATGACAAGCTCTCTAAGATTGAAGCCTTACTTGAAGGAATATGCCAAGAGATTCAAGAAAATAAGGTGTTCAAAGAGGAGGTGCGAGCCAATATTTAGAACCAGGGAGAGACCATCAGGAAGCTGGAATTTTAGGTGGGATATTTAGCTGAGAAGATTCCCAAACCTACTGATAGCTTCCCAAGTGACACGGAGAAAAACCCCAAAGGAGAAGCAAAGAAAGTAAGATGGGAAGATTGCAAAATGGTCACTGCAGGTGATCAAGAGACTGAAGACAAGCAAGGCAAACTTTGCAAACAACCTGAAGACAACTCAACAAAGGAAGAGGATAGAGATCGCCAAGAAAATTACTGAGTAAGAAAATTACTGAACTCCCTCCTAGTACTCTCCCAATAAATACAGAAGAAAACCCAAAGAGAGAATGCAAGGCCATAAACACGTCCCACATGGCCGAATACATAGAAGAGGGAAAGGCAGTGATTTCCACTGAGGAAGACCTCAATGGACGTCCACTGGCCTCCAAGGATTTCCCTAATGAGGAACCATGGGAATCTGAGGCTCATATAGAGACCATAGAGATTCCATTAAACTTGCTTTTGCCATTCATGAGCTCTGATGAGTATTCTTCCTCTGAAGAGGATGAAGATGTTACTGAAGAGCAAGTTGCTAAGTACCTTGGAGCAATCATGAAGCTAAATGCCAAGTTATTTGGTAATGAGACTTAGGAGGATGAACCCCCATTGCTCACCAAAGAATTGGATGACTTGACTAGGCAAAGATTACCTCAGAAGAGACAGGATCCTGGAAAATTCTCAATACCTTGTACCATAGGTACCATGACCTTTGAGAAGGCTCTGTGTGACCTGGGATCAAGTATAAACCTCATGCCTCTCTCTGTGATGGAGAAGCTAAGGATCCTTGAGGTACAAGCTGTAAGAATCTCACTAGAGATGGCAGACAATTCAAGGAAACAGGCTTATGAACTTGTAGAGGATGTCTTGGTAAAGGTTGAAGGCCACTACATCCCTGCTAATTTCATAATCCTAGACACTAGGAAGTGTATGGATGAATCCATCATCCTTGGCAGACCTTTCCTAGCCATAGCAAAAGCTGTGATTGATGTTGACAGAGGAGAATTGGTCCTTCAAGTGAATGAGGACTTCCTTGTGTTTAAAGCTCAAGGATCTCCCTCTATAACCATGGAGATGAAGCATGAAAAGCTTCTCTCAATGCAGAGTCAAATAGAGCCCCCACGTTCAAACTCTAAGTTTGGTGTTGAGAGGCCATCATCATGCTCTGAGTATTTGTGAGGCTCCATGAGAGCCCACTGTCAAGCTATTGACATTAAAGAAGCGCTTGTTGGGAGGCAACCCAATTTTATTTAATCATATCTATTTATTTTTCATTGTTATTTTATGTTTTCTGTAGGTTGATGATCATGTGAAGCCACAAAAATAACTGAAAAAGCAAAAATAGAATGAAAAACAGTATTAAAAACAGCACACCCTGGAGGAGAAGCTTATTGGCGTTTAAACGCCAGTAAGGGTAGCAGAATGGGCGTTAAACCCCCAGTCTGGCACCATTCTGGGCGTTTAATGCCAGAAATGGGCACCAAACTGGCATTTAACGCCAGAAATGGGCACAGAGCTGGCATTTAACGCCAGAAAAGGGCAAAAAACTGGCATTTAATGCCAGAAAGGGAAGATAAGCTGGCGTTAAACGCCAGAAATGGGCAGCAACCTGGTGTTTAACGCCAGGATTGGCAATCAAGGGGGCGTTTATACACCAGCATGGTGCTGGAATGAGAAATCCTTGACACCTCAGGATCTGTGGACCCCACAGGATCCCCACCTACCTCATCTCTTTCTCTCTTCTTCACATCTTCCCATAACACCCTTCCCCAAATACCCTTCACCAATCACCTCAATACCTCTTCCCCAAAAACCCCTCACCTATCTAATCCTACCCTCTTCTCCATAATCTCTTCACCAATCCACATCCATCCACCATAGATCCCTACCTATCTCACCATTCAAATTCAAACCACTTTCCCTCCCAAACCCACCCATACATAGTCGAACCCTACCCCTCTCTCCACTCCTATATAAACCCATCTTTCCTCATTCATTTTCACACATCATACACACTACTTCTCCTCCTTGGCCGAACCACAAAACCCCCTCCATCTCCTCCATTTTCTTCTTCTACTCTTTTCTTTCTTCTTATGCTCGAGGATGAGCAAACCTTCTAAGTTTGGTGTGGTAAAATCTAAAGTTTTTTATTTTTCCATAACCATTTATGGCACCTAAGGCCGGAGAAACCTCTAGAAAGAGGAAAGGAAAGGCAAAAGCTTCCGTCTCTGAGTCATGGGAGATAGAGAGATTCATCTCAAGGGTGCATCAAGACCACTTCTATGAAGTTGTGGCCAAAAAGAAGGTGATCCCCGAGGTCCCCTTCAAGCTCAAAAAGGGTGAATATCCGGAGATCCGACTTGAGATTCGAAGAAGAGGTTGGGAAATTCTCACAACCCCATTCAACAAGTCAGAATCTTAATGGTTCAAGAGTTTTATGCCAATGCATGGATCACCAAGAATCATGATCAAAGTGTTAACCCGGACCCAAAGAATTGGCTTACAATGGTCCGGGGAAAATGCTTAGATTTTAGTTTGGAAAATGTAAGGTTGGCATTCAACTTGCCCATGATGCAAGGAGATGCACGCCCCTACACTAGAAGGGTCAACTTTGATCAAAGGTTGGACCAAGTCCTCATAGACATTTGTGAAGAGGGCGCTCAATGGAAGAGTGATTCAAGAGGGAAGCCGGTTCAACTAAGAAGGCATGACCTCAAGCCCGTGGCTAGGGGATGGTTGGAGTTCATCCAACGCTCAATCATTCCTACTAGCAACTGGTCTGAAGTTACTATAGACCGAGCTATCATGATCCATAGCATCATGATTAGAGAGGAAGTAGAAGTTCATGAAGTTATATCCCTAGAACTCTACAAGGTGGCGAATAAGTCCTCTACTTTGGCAAGATTAGCCTTCCCTCATCTCATTTCTTACCTCTGCAATTCAGCTGGAATTGACATAGAGGGAGATATCCTCATTGATGAGGACAAGCTCATCACTAAAAAAAGGATGGAGCAAACAAGAGAGCCCACTCATGGACAAGAGCATGAGGAAATTCCTCATCATGAAATCCCTGAGATGCCTCAAGGGATGCATTTTTCTCCACAAAATTATTGGGAGCAAATCAACACATCCCTAGGAGAATTAAGTTCCAACATGGGATAACTAAGGGTGGAGCACCAAGAGCATTCCATCCTCCTCCATGAAATTAGAGAAGACCAAAGAGTCATGAAGGAGGAGCAACAAAGGCAAGGAAGAG
This sequence comes from Arachis ipaensis, assembly GCF_000816755.2. Lineage (NCBI taxonomy): Eukaryota > Viridiplantae > Streptophyta > Magnoliopsida > Fabales > Fabaceae > Arachis > Arachis ipaensis. The sequence goes on along the minus strand of NC_029794.2, from coordinate 75,105,726 downwards.
ACATTGAGGAGCTCAAGGACTCCATAAGATCTTCAAGAGGAAGATCAAGCCGCCATCACTAATGTGGACCCGTTCTTTAATTTCTTTGTTCTTATTTCTCTGTTTTTCGAAAATTATGATTTATGTTTTATTTATGTTTGTGTCTTATTACATGATCACTAGTGTCTAAGTGTCTATGCCTTAAAGCTATGAATGTCCTATGAATCCATCACCTTTCTTAAATAAAAAGTGCTTTTAATTGCAAAAAGAAAAAGAAGTACATGAATTTTGAATTTTAAAACAGATTAATTATTTTGATGTGGTGGCAATACTTTTTGTTTTTCTGAATGAATGCTTGAACAGTGCATATTTTTTAATTTATTGCTCATGAATGTTAAAAGTGTTGGCTCTTGAAAGAACGATGAAAAAAGGAGAAATGCTATTGATAATCTGAAAAATCATAAAATTGATTCTTGAAGCAAGAAAAAGCAGTGAAAAGCTTGCAGAAAAAAATATATGCGAAAAAAAAGAGGCAAAAAATAAAAAAAAGAGAGAGAGAAAAAAAGAGAAAGAAAAAGCAAGCAGAAAAAGCCAATAGCCCTTTAGACCAAAAGGCAAGGGTAAAATAAAAAGGATCCAAGGCTTTGAGCATCAGTGGATAGGAGGGCCCACAGGAACAAAATCCTGGCCTAAGCGGCTAAACCAAGCTGTCCCTAACCATGTACTTGTGGCGTGAAGGTATCAAGTGAAAAGCTTGAGACTGAGCGGTTAAAGTCGTGGTCCAAAACAATAAGAGTGTGCTTAAGAGCTCTGGACACCTCTAATTGGGGACTCTAGCAAAGCTGAGTCATAATCTAAAAAGGTTCACCCAGTTATGTGTCTGTGGCATTTATGTATCCCGTGATAATACTGGAAAACAAAATGCTTAGGGTCATGGCCAAGACTCATAAAGTAACTGTGTTCAAGAATCAACATACTGAACTAGGAGAATCAATAACACTATCTAAATTCTGAGTTCCTATAGATGCCAATCATTCTAAACTTCAAAGGATAAAGAGAGATGCCAAAACTGTTCAGAAGCAAAAAGCTAATGGCCCCGCTCATCTAATTAAGACTGATCTTCATAGATGTTTTTGGAATTCATTGTATATTCTCTTCTTTTTATCCTACTTTATTTTTATTTTCTTGGGGACAAGCAACAATTTAAGTTTGGTGTTGTAATGAGTGGATAATTTATACGCTTTTTGGCATTATTTTTAGGTAGTTTTTAGTATATTTTAGTTAGTTTTTATTATATTTTTATTAGTTTTTAAATAAAAATCACATTTCTGGACTTTACTATGAGTTTGTGTATTTTTCTGTGATTTCAGATATTTTCTAGCTGAAATTGAGGGACCTGAGCAAAAATCTGATTCAAAGGCTGAAAAAGGACTACAAATGCTGTTAGATTCTGACCTCCCTGCACTCGAAGTGGATTTTCTGGAGCTACAGAGGCCCAATTGGCGCGCTCTCAATTGCGTTGGAAAGTAGACATCCTGGGATCTCCAGCAAAGTATAATAGTTTATACTTTGCCCGAGATTTGATGGCCCAAACCGGCGTTCCAAGTCAGCATAAAAATTCTGGCGTCAAAACGCCAGAACTGGCATAAAGCTGGAGTTAAACGCCCAAACTGGCACAAAAGCTGGCGTTTAACTCCAAGAAAAGTATCTACACATGAAAGCTTCAATTCTCAGCCCAAGCACACACTAAGTGGGCCCGGAAATGGATTTCTACATTAATTACTTATTTCTATAACCCTAGGCTACTAGTTCTCTATAAATAGGACCTTTTGCTATTGTATTTTCATTTTTCAATCAATCGTTGAATCATGCTTTGATGATTGAACCCTCTTTGGGAGGCTGGCCATTCGGCCATGCCTAGACCTTCTTTTATTTATGTATTTTCAACGGTGGACTTTCTACACACCATAGATTAAGGTGTGGAGCTCTACTGTTCTTCATGAATTAATGCAAAGTACTATTGTTTTTCTATTCAACTCAAGCCTATTTCTTCTCTAAGATATTCATTCACACTCAAGAACATGATGAATGTGATGATTATGTGACACTCATCACTATTCTCACCTATGAACGTGTGCCTAACAACCACTTCCGTTCTACATGCAAACAAGCTTGAATGTGTATCTCTTGGGTTTCTAATCTTAGATTAAAACCTTCGTGGTATAGGCTAGAATTATTGGCGACCATTCCTGAGATCCGGAAAGTCTAAATCTTGTCTGTGGTATTCCGAGTAGGATCTGAAAAGGGATGACTTTGACGAGCTTCAAACTCGCGAGTGTTGGGCGTAGTGACAGACGTAAAAGGATCAATGGATCCTATTCCAACATGATCGGAACCGACAGATGATTAGCCGTGCGGTGACAGCGCATTTGGACCATTTTCACTGAGAGGACGGGAGGTAGCCATTGACAACAGTGAAACCCAACATACAGCTTGCCATGGAAAGGAGTATGAATGATTGGATGAAGACAATAGGAAAGCAAAAGTTCAGGAGGAACAAAGCATCTTCATATGTTTATCTGAAATTCTCACCAATGAATTACATAAGTATCTCTATCCTATTTTATATTTTATTCATCTTTTAATTATCATTTCTCCATAACCATTTCAATCCGTCTGACTGAGATTTACAAGATGACCATAGCTTGCTTCAAGCCGACAATCTCCGTGGGATCGACCCTTACTCACGTAAGGTTTATTACTTGGACGACCCAGTGCACTTGCTGGTTAGTTGTGCGGAATTGTGAAAAAGAGTTGAGCTTACAATTGTGCGTACCAAGTTGTTGGCGCCATTGATGATCACAATTTCGTGCACCACAAGCCAGGAGTTGGGCGTGGCATGCCAGTGTAGTTTTCTAGAGAGCAATAATGAAGGCCACTAAAGGGGCGTGGAACTCCAAGCTAGGCATGGCATGCCTAACCCTTCACATACTATGGGCATTGACGAACTGATTTTCTGCCAGTAAAGAAATTTTTTAAAAATAATCGCGTTGCTAGTATAGTTTCTAAACCAACAGAGAATCTTTTCGTACAAAAATTTGGTTGTCACAAGTAACAAAACCCAATAAAATTTATAACCGAAGTATTTAAACCTCGGGTCGTCTTCTCATGGAATTGCAAGGAAGTATGATTTATTATTGGTTATGGAAAATTGTATTTTTGGGTTTTTTTTCGAAATAAGGAACAAAAAAAATAAATTGCAAGAATTAAAATAAATTAATAATTAGAAAAACTCTTGGCAAGGTATGAGAACTGGAAATCCTATCCTAGTTATCCTTATCAGGTGTGATGAGAATTGGATTTTGCTCCCACTTAGTTAACCCTTACTGAATAAAGGAAAGTCAAGTGGACTAATCAACTTGATTCCTCAAGTCCTAGTCAACTCCTATGGAAAGACTAGCTTTAGAGGGATTCAAATCAATCAGCAAATTCCGATGTTCATTTGACAACTCAAGTGTCACCAATTACTTAACCAAAGCCAAAAGGAGAAAATAAATCTAAATTAAATTGAAAGCATCATAAATAGAATAAAAAAATCATTAATCTGAAATACCTCAAATTGCATTTAAACATAAATTCAAGTCCTAACATGGAAAGGTTCATAAGCCAAATTGAAAAGATAAATAACAATTAAAGTAATAGAATAAATAAAACTAGAAAGTAATTTAAAGGAACATTGAACCTGTGATTGAAGAAATAACCATAAACTAAAAGGAATCCTAATTCTAAAAATCTAAATCCTAAATCTTAAATCCTAAGAGAGAGGAGAGAGCCTCTCTCTCTAAAAGCTACATTTAAATCCTAATAATTGTGAATGTGAATGTATGAATTGTTGATGAATGGATGCATTCCCCCATTTTATAGCCTCTAATCTATGTTTTTTGGGACGAAAACTGGGTCAAAAACAGCCCAAAAATCGCCCCCAGTGATTTTTGGTACGTACATGTCGCTGCAAAGTAACGCGGAAGCGTCGTCCACGCGTTAGCGTGGATTGGGTTTTTGCCAAGTCACGCGTGCGCATGATCCACGCGTGCGCGTCGCCGCATCACCTGGCTTCGGGGTAGCTATAGCAAATTATATATCGTTGCTAAGCCCCAGATGTTAGCTTTCCAATGCAACTAGAACCGTATCATTTGGACCTTTGTAGATCAAGTTATGGTCGATTTAGTATCAGGAGGTCAGGTTGGACAGCATTAGCAATTCCTTCAGTTTCTTGTATTCCTTCCACTTTTGCATGCTTCCTTTCCATCCTCTAAGTCATTCCTACCCTATAATCTCTGAAAAAACTTAACACACATATCACAGCATCGAATGGTAATAAGAGAGGATTAAACATAGGAAATTTAAGGCCAAAGAAGCATGTTTTCAATCATAGCACAAAATCAGGAAGGAAAACGTAAAACATGCGAATTGTATGAATAAGTGTGAGAATAATGGATAAAATCCAATAGATTAAGCACAGGATAAACCCTAAAAATGGGGTTTATCAGGCGTGCCACTTGAGCCATGGGCGTGGCACGCCAGTTCATCACTCCAGAAGGGATCATCACCTGGGCGTGCCACTTGGTATCGAAGGCGTGGCACACCAGCTTCAAAAGTCACTTGGGCATGCCACTTGAAGAGCCAAGCGTGGCATGCCAAGCTTAAAAGAGATACACTAAAGGGGCATGCCACTTGAGCATCAAGGCGTGGCACGCTAGTACAAATTTTCAGAGACGAAGACAAAGGCCCAAGCACTGGGCGTGCCACTTGGTATCGAAGGCGTGGCACGCCATCTCTCATCCTCACTTGGGCGTGCCACTTGAGCATCCAGACATGGCACGCCAACACTCAAGAAAGCCAAAGAAAAGCTGGGCATGCCACTTGGTATCGAAGGCATGGCAAGCCAGCTCTAGAATGGCATGCCACTTGAAGGACCAAGCGTGGCACGCCAATTACTGGACCAAGGCAAAATGCTGGGCGTGGCACGATAGACCCTGGGCATGGCACGCAAGTTATATTTTCCAGAGAGGGAGATAGGGGACCAACCATAGGGGCGTGCCACTTGGTATCGAAGGCGTGGCACACCAGCTTCAAAAGTCACTTGGGCATGCCACTTGAAGAGCCAAGCGTGGCATGCCAAGCTTAAAAGAGATACACTAAAGGGGCATGCCACTTGAGCATCAAGGCGTGGCACGCTAGTACAAATTTTCAGAGACGAAGACAAAGGTCCAAGCACTGGGCGTGCCACTTGGTATCGAAGGCGTGGCACGCCATCTCTCATCCTCACTTGGGCGTGCCACTTGAGCATCCAGACATGGCACGCCAACACTCAAGAAAGCCAAAGAAAAGCTGGGCATGCCACTTGGTATCGAAGGCATGGCAAGCCAGCTCTAGAATGGCATGCCACTTGAAGGACCAAGCATGGCACGCCAATTACTGGACCAAGGCAAAATGCTGGGTGTGGCACGATAGACCCTGGGCATGGCACGCAAGTTATATTTTCCAGAGAGGGAGATAGGGGACCAACCATAGGGGCGTGCCACTTGGTATCGAAGGCGTGGCACGCCAGCTACCATTTCTCACTTAGGCGTGCCACTTGAGTCTCAAGCATGGCACGCCAGCATCACCAATCAGCAAGAAGAAGACTTGAGCGTGCCACTTGAGTTCTGGGCGTGGCGCGCCAATGAAGGAACCAAGCACACAAATGGGCATGGCACGCCAGACCCTGGGCGTGCCACGCTAGTTCAACTTTCCAGAAACAAGAACAAGAAGGAGAAGGTTTGGGCGTGCCACTTGAGGTCGAAGGCGTGGCACGCCAGGCTACACAAGTGCTTAAAGAACCGTGGGCGTGCCACTTGAGGTCGAAGGCGTGGCACGCCAGGCTACACAAGTGCTTAAAAAACCCTGGGCGTGCCACTTGGGCTCGAAGGCGTGGCACGCCAGGGATGCCAATGAAGGAGGGCGTGCCACTTGAAGAGTTGGGCGTGGCACGCCAAGCCAGATTTAGAGCTGGGCGTGGCACGCCACTGAAGCGCCAGTCACACGCCAGCTGGGAGATCACGTTTATTGAGTTTCTTTTCCCTCCAAATTGTATTTTCCTTTTCACTTTTGTATTTTCATTATTTCTAGTGCTAGGAGTAGTATAAATAACCCCTGAAAGTACTGAGAAGAGGGTTAAGCAGTTAGGAAGCTAAGTTATGGAGTAGAGTTTTTGATTTACTTTTTCACTTTATCATCTCTTCCATCTCTTGTACTTTTCTCTGAGCTATGAGTAGCTGAATTCCCTCTCATTGAGAGAGGAAGCTCTGTTGTACTTGATGGATTAATGATAGTTAATTTTTTCTTCTCTTCATCTTCTTTTTGATTTGATAGAAGGAATTTTGTTTTAATGTTAGTATTCAATCATCTTGGAAAAGAGATTGAATACAAAATGGGTTTCATGGGAACCTTGGAAAAGGAAACATGAAACCAAGCTAGAAATCCCTTCTCACACTTGAGTAAGATCTGGGTTTTAGTGTTTGGATATGGTGACATATAATCCTCCCTCTACTTGGACCTATGATGATGTGTGGTATAATCAGGGACCAAGCATATCTCTCTTCATGAGCAATTAGACCAAGGAATTGGCTATTGAACAAGATCTGAGAGATTGAGTCACCAAGGAATTGGGGCTCAATCAATCATGATTGCCAAGAGGTCAATGAGTTGCATGATTGAAGAGGATATGAGCTGGATTTAATCCAAAGAGACAACATCTCCTGATCTCAATGAATTCCCCTATTCTCATCTTCCACATTCTTTATAGCTTTCTTTACATTCTGCAAATCCCATTCCCATTTACAATTAAGTCATTTATGTTTCTGCACTTTACGTTATTGCCCTTTCCTTTTCTGCACTTTACTGCTTTTATTTACCTTTGAGCCATTTATAATTCTGCCCATTTACCATTCTGTAATCATAATCTATTCTGTTTAGCTTGACTAATTTACCAATTAATTAAAATTGCTCAAATCTACCAATCTCTATGGATACGATCCCACTCCACTGTGGGTTATTACTTGATGATAATTTTGGTGCGTTTACCAAAAGAACGGATTCATCAAATTTTATATGGGGAGTGAATTCCGGTCATCAAATTTTATGGCATTGTTGCTGGGGATTGGTTTGAATTTGACAATGATTAAATTGATTGGAGAGCTAGATTAAGCATTTTAATTACCTTGTTATTCTTCTTTTAACTTTCTTTTTTTCCATTCTGTTTTAATTTTACCTTGATCATTTTAGTTATTCCTTGTTCATATTTCTATTCTTCTAACTGTTTGATTAATTGTATCAACCAAGCTAACTACTAATCTTAACAAGAGTGAGTACTTCACTTGCCCTCTGCTTGCTGTTTGTTGAATGTATGACAGGTAGAAGGGGAGAAACTTCATCCTCCTTCAATAGTGAACCTGAGAGGACCTTCCTTAAATTAAGGAGGGAAGCAAGAGGCAAAGGCATAGTTAGAGAGGAAATAGTGGAGGAAGATCTGAGAACTACCATGGATGACGAAGTGCAAGACCATGTTTAAGGGGATGCTGGCAATCATGTTGGGCAAGAAAGGAGAGTCTTAGGCTCCTGCATCAACCCAAATCCAGGAAACTGTGGCAGCAGCATTCTCAAACCAACAATCCATGCTAACAACTTTGTGTTAAAACCTTAACTCGTCACACTTGTCCAGAATAATTGTTCATATGGAGGAGGTGCCCAAGAGGACCCAAACCAACATCTCACTACATTCTTGAGGATCTATGACACTGTAAAGTCCAATGGTGTACACCCTGATACCTACAAGCTACTTTTGTTCCCTTTCTCACTCAGAGATAAGGCAGCAAAGTGATTGAAAGCATTTCCCAAGGAGAGCTTGACTACATGGGATGATGTTGTGAACAAATTTCTAGCAAGATCCTACCCTCCACAGAGAGTCAACAGACTAAGAACTGAGGTGCAAACTTTCAGACAGCAAGATGGTGAAACACTTTATGAGGCCTGGGAAAGGTTCAAAGATTTTACAAGGAAATGCCCACCGAATATGTTCAATGAATGGGTGCAACTACACATCTTCTATGAAGGGCTGTCATATGAGTCAAAGCAAGCATTAGATCATTTTTCAGGTGGCTTACTCAACAAGATGAAAACCATTGAAGAAGCCATAAATGTCATAGAGACTGTAGCTGAGAATGAGTACTTCTATGCTTCAGATAAAACTCAAAGGAAAGGAGTGATAGAGCTTAATTTCATGGATGCCCTGCTAGCCCAAAAGAAAGTGATCACTGCACAACTAGCAGCCTTGACCAAGAAGGTGGAGAAGAATCAAGTCTCAGCCATTCAAGCCCAAGCCCCTCAACAAGAAGGAGATGCACCAGAAGTTGAATTTGAATGAGAGTAAGCTAACTATGTGAACAACCCCTCTAGACCACCATATGATCCAAACTCCAAGACATATAACTCAGGATGGAGGAACCACCCAAATTTTGGGTGGGGGAACCAACAAAGCCACAACCAAGATCACAACAAACCTTATCCATCCAACCAATACAACAACCACAATCCCAACCATCAATCAGGCAATAATAGACCCTACCACAATTCACAAAACACATCATACCATTCCACCCAGCAAACACACAACAACCACCATCAAGACACATCAACCTCAACCATGCAACCATGTGAAATCAAGAGCAACTTTGAGAGAGTAGAGGCTGCAATAGCACAACTGTCATCACAGTTGACAGGAGCTATTTCCACTCTTTTGGAGAGACAAACACAGGCTGACAGAAAGATAGATGCCAACCAAGAAGAGTGTAGAGCCAACCTAAAGAATCAAGGTGCAGCAATCTCAAAGTTGGAAGCACAAATAGGGATCTTATCTAAGCAAATACCAATGCTCACACATACATTTTCCAGTGATACCATGGCTAACCCAAGAGGGGAGTGCAAAGCCATCACACTTAGAAGTGGAAAAGTTGTAGAAAAAGCATCCCCAAGTCAGAGCAACCTGGAAAAAGAAGATGCAAAGGAGCTTGAGAACAAGAAAGAAGAAGAGACCCCTGCACCATCCTCACCAAAGCCAGTCTTAAAACCTTATGTGCCACAAGTACCCTATCCACAAAGGCTGAGGAAGGATGGAAAGGACAACCAGTTCTCTAGAATCCAAGAGAATTTCAAGAAGCTTCAGATCAACATACCCTTTTGCTGAGGCATTAGAGCAAATGCCACTCTATGCCAAATTTTTGAAAAAGCTCATGACAAGAAAGAGGAACTGAGGAGAAAAAGAGACCATAGTGCTGACTGAGGAGTGCAGTGCAATCATACAAAAGAAGCTTTCTCAGAAGATGAAATACCTTGGGAGTTTCCAAATTCCCTGCATCATAGGGGATATCAACATTGAGAAAGCCTTGTGTGACCTGAGGGCTAGCATCAATCTCATGTTCCTAACCATGATGAGAAGGATGAAGATTGAGGAAGCCAAACCAATAAGAATGGCACTCCAATTGGCTTACAGAACATTCAAGTTTTCACATTGGATAGTGGAAGACCTGTTGGTGAAAGTGGGAGAGTTTATTTTTCCAGCTAATTTCGTTGTGTTGGATATGGAAGAAGAGGCCAACACATCAATCATCCTAGGAATGCCATTCCTAGCTACTGCTGGAGCCATCATTGATGTGCAAAAAGGGGAACTAGTCTTGAGATTGCATGAAGAGAAGATGGTCTTTAATGTCTTCAAAGTAATGAGTTACCCTAAGCCTAAGGAGAACATAGGAGAATGCATGATGGTAGATACCATAGAATAGATAGTTCAAGGGGTTTAGGAAGAAGAACAATGTGAAGGAACTATGGAGCTAGAGTAACAAGCATCAAATGGAGAATTACCACAAGGAACCATGGAGAATTCAATCATGTTGAACAAGGAAGTAGAAGCACCAAAACTAGAACTGAAGATCTTACCTCCAAGTTTGAAATATGCTTATTTGGGTGACAACAACACTTACCCAGTAATCATTATCTCAAGCTTGAGTAAGGAGCAAGAAGAGGAGCTTATCCAAGTGCTGAAACAACACAATGATGCTATAGGATGGACACTTGCAGACTTAAAAGGAATCAGTCCTTCAATGTGCATGCACAAAATCCTACTTAAAGAAGGTGCTAAGCCCTCCAGACAGCAACAAAGAAGGCTAAACCCAACCATGACTGAAGTAGTCTAAAAAGAGGTGTTGAAGTTGTGGCAAGCAACGGTGATTTACCCCCATCTCAGATAGCCCTTGGGTAAGCCCTGTGCAAGTAGTTCCTAAGAAAGGAGGGGTCACTGATAAACCACTATTTTATGATTTATCTTGTGCTCAATTGAGTGGATTTTATCAACTCTTTACTCACTTATTCATACTATTTGCATGGTCTTACATTTGCCTTCCTAATTATGTGCTTTGATTGAAAACATGCTTCTTTGGCCTTAAGTTCCCTATGTTTAATCCTCTCTTATTACCATTAGATGCCTTGATATGTGTGTTAAGTGATTTCAGAGATTACAGGGCAGGAATGGCTCAGAGGATAGAAAGGAAGCATGCAAAAGTAGAAGGAATACAAGAAGTTGGAGAAATTGCTAAGCTATCCAGCCTGACCTCTTCGCACTCAAATGGCTATAACTTTAGCTATAGAGATCCAAATGACGCAGTTCTAGTTGCGTTGGAAAGCTAACATCCGGGTCTTCGATTTGATATATAATATGACATAGTTGCTCTAACGCTAGGTAACGCAACCGTGTGCTCCATGCGGCCGCATCACAGTGATAGAAATCAGCGTGTTTGAATTCTTCTCCAGCAATTTCTGGGCTGTTTTCGACCCAGTTTGCGGCCCAGAAAACACAGATTAGAGGCCTTAAAGTGGAGAAATCCATTCATTCATAATCAGGCTTTCACATTCACAATTTTAGGAGTAGATGTAGTTTTTAGAGAGAGAGGTTCTCTCCTCTCTCTTAGGATTAGGATTTAGGACTTCTCTTAGTTTTAGGAGTAACTCTCAATCCCAGGTTCAATATTCTTTTACTTTATATTTATCTCTTATTTTCAGATACTTTAATGCTTATACTAGTTATGTTGCCTATTTGGCTTATGCTACATTCACGTTACGATTTTCTTTGAATTAATATTATTTGAGGTATTTCAGTTATTATTGCTTTCTTTTATTTACATGATTATTGCTTCCCATCTGAAGGCATTTTTATCCCAGTAGATTTACTTTTCCCCTTTTGGTTTTGGTTAAGAAATCAGTAACTCAGGAGTTATCCAATTCAACAGCATAATTGATAATTGTTATCTTGCCAATTGAGTTGAACTTCAATAATCCCAACCTTTTCTTAGGAAATAAATAGGATTCGAAGATCAAACCAATTTGTCCCTTGACTTTCCTTTGCTTTAGTAAAGTTCAACTAAGTGGAATTAAGATTCAACTTTCATTATTATTGAAAAGGATGAATAATAACCAATACTTCTAACATTTAACCCCCAAAACCTTCATTCCTCCCTTATACAATATACTGTTCATTTTATTTAATTATTATTATTTTAGAGAACCGTTCCATATTCTTTAACCTTCAGGTCTGAATCAA
>NC_029794.2:75069687-75092936 GCF_000816755.2 Arachis ipaensis | reverse complement strand
CTTCTGACATGCTTTCTGAATGGAGCATCATAGGTATCTTCTATGATGGTCTGTCTGAACTATCCAAGATGTCATTGGACAGCTCTGCTGGAGGATTGATGATAGGACTTTTGTGTGCTTTAGAATTTACAATAATTTCTCGTTGCAAGTATAGTTCCTAAACCAACATTAATCCTTTCATACAAAAATTTTGTTTTTCACTAAAACAAACCCCTAAATTTATAAACTGAAGTATTGAATCTCGGGTCGTTCTCCCTAGGAATTGCAATAAAGTGTTCTTGTTATTGGTTATGGATGGTTTTGGGGTTTTTGAGTTAAGGAACAAGGAATGTAAATTGCAAAAGAAATAAACTAACAACTAAGAAAGCTCTTGGCAAGATATGAGAACTAAAAGTCCTATCCTAGTTATCCTCCTCAATTGTGACCATAATTGTCCATTGCTACCACTTAGTTAACCTCTAATCATGGAGAAAAGTCAAGTGGATGAATCAACTTGATTCCACAAGTCCTAGCCAACTCCCAAGGGAAAGACTAGCTTTAGTGGTATCCAAATCAATTAGCAACTTCTAATTATCAATCAACAAAGGAATTAGATAACTCAAGCATCACTAATTACTCTACATAGGCCAAGAGGAACAAAATCTATACTAAAATCCAACCAAGCATTTCATCAAACACTTGGAAGGCATAAAAGGAAAGCATAGTAAATCTACAACAAGAGAAAAATCTAACAACAACTAATTGCAAAGAATTAACAACAACAATTAAAGAAAACAAGATCTACATGAATTACCTCAAATTGAATTAAAAGAAAATAGGAGAAGAAAGAGTGCATTAACAACAAAGTAAGCAATTACAAGAATGAAATACAAAATTAGAGAGAGGAAGAGTAGAGGAACAAGAAATTGTAAAGGAAAAGTAAATCAAAGCATGAATTAAATCTAGATCTAAGAACTAAACCTAATCCTAATTCTAATCCTAGAGAGAAGTGAGAGCTTCTCTCTCTAAAACTAACTAAAACTAATTCTAAAACTTAAACTATGACTAGTGATCAAAAGTATGTTAATTCCCCTTCAATCCTTGGCTTAAATAGCATCAGAAATGAGTTGGATTGGGCCCACAAGGCTTTTAAAATCGCTGGCCACGAGTTGCATTAAGTGAACCATGTGCACCCATCGGCGCGGACGCGTACCATGCGCGTGCGTGCCCCTATCCGCGATGCAACTATGGCAAATCTTATATCATTTCGAAGCCCCGGATGTTAGCTTTCCAATGCAACTAGAACCGCATCAACCTCTGTAGCTCAAGTTATGGTCGATTGAATGCGAAGAGGTCGGCTTGACAGCTTTTGTGATTCCTTCATTTCTTCATGAGTTCTCCATTTTTTCATGCTTTTCCTTCATTCCCTTGATCCAATCTTTGCCTCCAAAATATGAAATCACTTAACAAACATATCAAGGCATCTAATGGGATCAAGGTAAATTAAATTTAGCTATTTTAAGACCTAGAAATTATATTTTCACTCTTAAGCAAAAATTAGGAGACAATCATGAAAGCATGCTATTTTATTGAATAAATGTGGGTAAAAGGTAATAAAATCCCCTAAATCAAGCACAAGATAAACCCTACAAATGGGGTTTATCAACCTCCCCACACTTAAACCAAGCATGTCCTCATGCTTAAACCAAGATAAAGCAAAGGGTATCAACATTTATTCAATGTAAACTATTCTAAATGCAAACTACCTATATGCAACTATCTACATGAATGCAATTGCTTGGTCAAAATAAATCAATTCCCAAGAATACATATATGCACAAGGGCTAAGGGTATTAACAACCATGCCAAACCACAATTGAATTGAGCTATTAAATATTTTTACAAACTTGCATGAGGACTGATGATCATAGGTGGAAAACATGTAATTGAGCAATCAAACCCTCACCGGTAGTGTTTGCACTCTATTCGCTCAAGTGTTTAGGGTTGATTCACTCAATTCTCCCCTAATCATGCTTTCCAATATTTGTTTTTCTTCTAACAATCAACATTTCTTTTATGCATGCATACAAGTATCATGAGGTCTTTTCATTGGTTGTAATGGGACTAGGGTCAAGGTAGGATGCATATTTGGTCAAGTGAGCTTGAAATTTGAATCTTTGATAAGCTTAAACTTCCCACCTAACCTATGACATCCTATACAATTAAGTTCTAATCTAGCTACCCATTTTTCACTTTTTCACATGTTCATGCATTCTCTTTTCATTTCACAACACCTATGCATTGATTTTATTGAGCTTCACTTGCTTTGGGGAATTTTGTCCCCTTTTTATTTCTTTTCTTTTTCTTTTTCTTTTTCTTTCTTTCTCTTTTTTCTTTTTTTTTTTTTGATATCTACATATATTTTTTCTTTCTTTTGTTTTTCTCATTTTTTTTCTTTTCTTTAAGCTTTGTAATAAAATATATACAAAAACATTAATGCATATGGTTTTACATTCATTACACATGAGCATGTACCCAATTCCCGATATCTACAACAAAAAACGTAAAACTACCCTTTTGTTCATCCAATGTCCCATGTTTTCCCACACTTGAATGATACACACACTCTAGCCTAAGCTAATCAAAGATCCAAATAAGGACATTTATTATTTTTTCCTTTAGGGCTTGCAATGTGCTAAAATTAAGAACAAAGTGGGTTAATCGTAGGCTCAAATTGGCTAACAATGGAAGATAAAAGATAAGACTTTTTGGATAAGTGAGCTAAATGAAATGATGGCCTTAATCATATAAGTATATGAATACACAAAATAATGGACATAAAGAATCAAACAAATCAAAGATTACAATCATAGAAAGAGAATAGTGCACACAAGAAGAAAAAATAAGTGGCTATATAATGTAACCACACCATTAGGCTCAAGTCTCACTTACTTGTGTTCTTAGCTCAAAAATCATGTTCCACAATATATATATGATTTAAGCAAGTTTTATGAAAAGTTTTCACTCAAATCAATTGAGGTGCCCTAAAATAGTTTTTTGGAAAAGAAATCATTACCCTAACTAAGTAGTCCTAACATAAAAGGGAAGTGGTAATATATGTACAAATTCTAACTAACATGCAACCTATCATGCAATGCAAAAACTAGATAACATTGGTGTTGAAGAAAAAATTGTTACCCACGGAGATCGGTCGGACGACCTCCCCACACTTGAAGATTGCACCGTCCTCAGAGCATGCAAAGGAGAGCAATGTGGACGGGTTGCTACAATTGATGAGTTCCGTCAAAAGATTGTGAGAATGACTTGTTTGTTGCCCCATTTAAAGCTATTCATTTCTCCCTTCTTGGTGGCCAACCTAAAAGGAAAGAAAAAGAAAGAAAATTAAGCCTATAACAAAGATATCAAAGCAAATAGAGCATAGGCGGGGGCTAATGCCAAATAAAAGTAGGGTTCTCACTACATGTTAGCTATGCATGTAAATGAGAAAGCAATATAGGGAAAGGACATATCAACTAATACTTGATGCAAGAGTAAAATCGAAGCATGAAGAGCATAGTGAGCATCAAGTTCAAAAAAGAATTGACACAAACAAGATTAGTGATAAGCATGAGAGCAATTGGTCCCATCCTAACTCAATGATAATGAGGCAGAAAAACAAAGAATGATGTGTTAGGAAGGACTAAAGCACTAATCTCGTGTGTAGGACAAATATTACAATTAATGCAACAAGTCACGAAGCACCAAAATAATGCAAGAAATTCTCAACAATTGAGTATAAGAATTCAACACCATTATTAAAATGAGAAACTTTGAAAAAAAATGAAAACAGGCTATAAAATTAAAATTGAAATGTAAAGAATAAAAGTATACGAATGCGATAAACAAAAAAAAATGGAAGAGGAGAAAAAAAACTCTTTTTTTTCTTTTTGTTTTTTACCGGCGCGGACGCGTCATGCACGCTTACGCGCCGATATGCATATTGGTCGAATGCGCGCACGCGTACAAGTGGTTGTGCTAGTGGCACAATGTTGGCCCAAAGTTCGCGCAACTCTCGGGTCTGGAAACTGTGTTGGCTAATCGACGCGTATGCACGCAGTGCGCGCACGCATACACGTGGTTGTGCCATTGGCCCAGCGTTGGTGCGAGATTGGCCCAACTCTCTGGAGAGAGTATGGGCCTGCATATGCATATGGATGCGCACGCGCACAGCGTGTGTACGCGTCCTTGACCCCTTTTTTTCAGAAATGCTATAAACAGCTAAAAATCTCCCTAACACTACCTACAGCTCAAAATTAACTCAAAATACAAAATGACAAAATTCTTTTTGGCTTTTTAGGAATCTTCAAATATAAGCAAGGGATACTTACCCGATAAGCAACCTACAACCAATTTATTGAAACAAATATAGGGAAAAAAATCTACCTACAATGGTAACTCAATTCACTTATTAATCAAGATTACAAGAGGGGGAAAAGAGTTTACCATGGTGGAGTGTCTCCCACCTAGCACTTTTAGTTTAAGTCCTTAAGTTGGACATTTGATGGGGTCCTTGCTATGGTGGCTTATGCTTGAATTCATCCTTGAATCCCCATCAATGTTTGCACTTCCAATAGCCTCCAGGATCCCAAATTAGGCGCATAAAGTCTTCAAGGAAGCGTAAGCAAGTGACAAGGCCCCAAAGTTGATGGTTGTCTATGTATATTCCGGGGTCCCATACTTTGTTTGTCAACCCCCCTTCTTCTTTATCTTCATGCTTCCAATAGGGTGACAAACTTATTGAATTCTCGTTGTGGCTCTTAATCATCATCTTAATTCGCTTGACTTGAGTACCACTCCACCTTTGAATCCTAAAATTTGAGTTTCTACCCACTATGTACCTTGATTCTTGTTGCCAACCAACATCCAACTCTTTTCTACTTTCTAACCCACAAGTAGTTCTAAGTTGACCATCCGTTTCTAACAATGCATATTGATATGGGCCAAGGAAATTAAAGGATGAGATGATTACCCACTCACTTTGTGATTTGGATGGTGACTTAGCAAGGAAGATATCCAACGGTCTTGACATTGTAGGCTCCACTTCCCTTGGCTCCTCCTTGATGACTTCCATCTTTTGACAACTTTCTTCAATTTCCTCTTGTTTGCTAACTTCTTCCAACTCTTCCTCATTGATCAAAACATGCATTGGAGGTTGTGCACATGCCTCCTCAACATCGGTTTCACATCCCATGGAAGAAGCTTCAACAAGATCACCATTGTCATTTGATGTAGAGTTGTCTTCAATGATGGAACGTCCTTCTTGTTCAACCTCCCCTAGGTCTTCTTCCACTTCTTCTTCTTCAATAATCTCCATCTCTTTCACTTGTTGCAAAACACACTCCATTTCCTTGTGCTCAACTTGAGACTCTAAAATCTCCCTCATACTTCCCTCTTCGATTGCTTTTTCACAATCATCCATGGACATATTTTGCTTATGGCATGAATCCCACGAGTCTAACTTTTGACGAATGGTTTCTTGAAGCCGATCCATTTCCTCCTTGAGACGATCCTTTGATTCTTGTTCCTCTTTGCTAACATAAGTAGGATCATATTGCTCTTGGATTGATGGACATGTATATTCTTCCATGGGGAGTTGTGATGGAAAGGAGAATTCATCATGTGGTTGGAAAGGAGGTTTACCAAAGCTTGGAGGTTGGAAGGTATTTTAGTTGTTGGTAGAAGGTCGAAGTATACAGGACATAAGTTCTTGGAGGGTAAAGGTGAAACTAGTGAGTGCAGTTTGGAGCTCTTCTTGCCCTTGAGGGATGATACCAAGTGTATCATCCATGGGAACTTGGTTTGAAGGGTAAAAATGTTGGAGTAGTGGTGATTCAATGGTTGCTTGCTCATAATTATCACAAGGATATGCATAGGGAAAAAATGGATTGGGATTGTGTGGAGGCAATTGGTGGAAATAGGATGTGGATTGAGAGTATGGTGGTTGAAATGATGGTGTTTGAGGGCTATGTTGAGAGTATGGTGCATGAAATGATAGTGGTTGAGTGGAATAATCATGATAAGAACCATCATATCCATTGGAATGATATGCATTATAGGAGGGATTACCATCATAGTAGCTTGAATGAGGAGGTTGCCATGGTGATTGCTCATATAAATGTGGCTCCCTTCTCAAGTATTCATCTCTCCTATAATGTGAGCCATTATTCAAGTTTTCATCACCTACAACATAGTCATAACCATATCCGAAACCACAAGGACGAGAATTCATAGTGACAAATAAAAAAACAAAACTAATAGAGTCTTAAAACTAACAAAAACTAACAAACAAGCTAAGCGAAAAACAAACATATCTACAATATTCACATATGTACAATAATCAATAACAAGCCACACAATTGTAATTCCCAGGCAACGGCGCCATTTTGACGAGAGGAGTTTTGTGTGGTTTAAAATTCACAAATAAATATTCCTTGCAAGTATAGTTTCTAAACCAAACAATAATCCTTTCATACAAAAATTTTATTTGTCACAAGTACAAACCCCTAAATATATAAACCGAAGTATTGGAACCTCGGGTCATTCTTCCTAGGAATTACAATAAAGTGTTCTTGTTATTGGTTATGGAGTATGTTTGGGGTTTTTGAGTTAAGGAACAAGGAATGTAAATTGCAAAAGAAATAAACTAACAACTAAGAAAGCTCTTGGCAAGATATGAGAACTAGAAGTCATATCCTAGTTATCCTCCTCAATTGTGACCACAATTGTCCATTTCTACCACTTAGTTAACCTCTAATCATGGAGAAAAGTCAAGTGGATGAATCAACTTGATTCCACAAGTCCTAGCTAACTCCCAAGGGAAAGACTAGCTTTAGTGGTATCCAAATCAATTAACAACTTCTAATTTTCAATCAACAAAGGAATTAGATAACTCAAGCGTCACTAATTACTCTACCTATGCCAAGAGGAACAAAATCTATACTAAAATCCAACCAAGCATTTCCTCAAACACTTGGAAGGCATAAAAGGAAAGCATAGTAAATCTACAACAAGAGCAAAATCTAACAACAACTAATTGCAAATAATTAACAACAACAATTAAAGAAAACAAGATCTACATGAATTACCTCAAATTGAATTAAAAGAAAATAGGAGAAGAAAGAGTGCATTAACAACAAAGTAAGCAATTACAAGAATGAAATACAAAATTAGAGAGAGGAAGAGTAGAGGAACAAGAAATTGTAAAGGAAAAGTAAATCAAAGCATGAATTAAATCTAGATCTAAGAACTAAACCTAATCCTAATTCTAATCCTAGAGAGAAGTGAGAGCTTCTCTCTCTAAAACTAACTAAAACTAATTCTAAAACTTAAACTATGACTAGTGATCAAAAGTATGATAATTCCCCTTCAATCCTTGGCTTAAATAGTATCAGAAATGAGTTGGATTGGGCCCACAAAGCTTCTAAAATCGCTGGCCACGAGTTGCATTAAGTGAACCATGTGCACCCATCGGTGCGTACACGTACCGTGCACGTGCGCACCCCAATGCGCGATGCAACTATAGCAAATCTTATATCATTTCGAAGCCCCAGATGTTAGATTTCCAACGCAACTAGAACCGCATCATTTGGACCTTTGTAGCTCAAGTTATGGTCGATTGAGTGCGAAGAGGTCGGCTTGACAGCTTTTGCAATTCCTTCATTTCTTCATGAGTTCTCTATTTTTTCATGCTTTTCCTTCATTTCCTTGATCCAATCTTTGCCTTCTAAATCTAAAATTACTTAACAAACATAACAAGGCATCTAATGGAATCAAAGGTAAATCAAGATTAAACAATTAAGGGCCTAAGAAGCATATTTTCACACTTAAGCACAATTAGGAGACAATCATGAAACCATGCTACTTCATTGAATAAATGTGGGTAAAAGGTCATAAAATCTCCAAAATTAAGCACAAGATAAATCCTATAAATGGGGTTTATCAGAACTCAACACTTGCAGGAGACCAAACAAAATGAGGGTTGGCGCCTTTTCCCATGCTAGGCGCCACTCCCCAAGTGGGAAAACATTGAAGTGCTTTCAATTCCCACCATCCAGACCACACTTCCCACCACTATAAAAAGCCCCTCACTTTCCCACCTCCCTTCACACTTTGAACCCCAACCTCAAAGAAATGAAAGAACCTCCAGACTCTCCTCTTCTCTTTCCTTTACCTTTCTTTTCCTATTTTTTTTTCTTTTCTTAATTGGGACAATCAAGTCCTAAGTTTGGTATTGGAGCAAAATTGTGTTTTGCTTATTCTCTTGCCACATTCCCCAACTTTCTTTAAACCTTCAAACACCCTTTCTCAACCCAATGGCACCACCAAAAACCTCAGCATCAAAGAAAAGAAAGACCAACGAACCAATTTCTGGATCCTCAAGTTCAAGCTTCAATGAGTACAAGTTCCTCTCCTCATTCAACCAAAACCAATTTTATGGTTGGGTGAGTGAGAGGCAAATCATCCCAGAGGTTGGTTTTCAGCTGGGGAGAAACGAGCACTCTGAGATCAACAGGGAGATAAACAATAGAGGCTGGGCACGCTTGTGCAACCCACCAAAGAAGGTGGTGAAAAGCTTGGTGAGAGAATTATATGCCAATGCTGTACCTCAACCTAGGCAAGCCTATGGCTATCTCAGTTATGTGAGAGGGAAGGCCAAGGAACACAGAGCTCATGCTCATGTGCCACAAGGGCAACCACAACAAGAAAAGAAGAGGCTGAGGATCAACCACATTTCCTAGCACTCCAACCACCACCATACTAATAATACCAACAATTTCCTGAAGGATTCAACTGGAAAAAAACTGTAAGGAGACGTACACCAAATGAAAGGAGACCTACATCATCTGAGAGAGGATGACAACCAACTCAAGGATATCAACAAAAGCAATGAGACCAAGTGAATAAGAACATACAACAACTCCAAGAAAGTTTGGAGCACATGAGGAAGGAGCAGCAAGAATAGTTCGACTGGGGAGAGATGCAAAGTGCACTCAACAAAATAGTGGAGCAGAACAAATGGCAACAGAGGAACCTTGCTGAGTTCAGAAATCTTTATGATGCCAGAACTATTTCAAGGAGGCAATATGATATCAACACACAAGCGAAGCTGAATCACTTGTGTAATGCTGCGGCTGCTTTAAACCCTGGATACCCAACATTCATGCAAGGAATGGAGGAGTTGAGTGCTAGACAAGAGGAAATTCTGGCCAAGCACAAGGAGGATGAAAGGAATTACATGAGGAGGCTAGGATTTTGGAAGCCCAAGGACACAAAGGCACAAGAGGAATCTTCCAAAAAGGATGAAGATGACTCCTCCCCTTCAAGAAGAAAGACAAAGGAAAAGGGCCAATGAACTGAAGCTGCTCAAGGTTGTTAAGTCCCATGGTTGACACTCTAAATTTTGAATTCTGTTTAAGTTTTTCTTTATGTTTTAATTTCTGTTTAAGAATAAATAGTAATGCTAGGATAGTTTATGTTTAATGCCTATTTTTTTCTTTTATGCCCTGAAGTCTTTTGTGAGTCCTTTGAATTACAAGAAAGAAAATGCAATGTTATTTTGAGTCTTTTCAACATCAATAAAGAATAGTTTGTCTCCATAAGAGTTGTTGTGAGTTGTGCAAGAACAAGAGTAAAAGAGACTAAGACCAAGAGAGGCCATTCAAAAACTAAAGGACAAGGAACTAACTGTAGAACCTTGAATGAACTAAAAAGAAAATGAGTCATGAAAAGCAACTAGTCTTAGAAGGTATGACAAGTAAAGGCTAAGGGGTGTTCCTTGAATATCTATAGAGCCAAGAAGTAGTGAGCAATAAAGACCCAAGGCTCTGAGCATCAACTACTTGGATGGAAAGAAACATTAAAAAGCTCAGAAGAGTTGGAAACCCTAGTAGATGCTTGTGGTGAAGATGTGTCAAGAAAAGAGACTTGGGCAAGTAAATTCTCAAGGGTATTTCAACACCTAATACCCTAAAGCCAATTGGTTTGGGAGTGCTAATTGAAAGCCTAACTAAAGGTTTGTCTTGAGACAAAACACTTAAAGTCGTGGTCAACGAAAAAGAAAAATTGAAGGGAAAGAACAACCAAAAGAGAATGAAATAACTCTTACTACTTCAAGGTGGCAATTAATAAAAAAGGGCCCC
Source organism: Arachis ipaensis (assembly GCF_000816755.2). NCBI lineage: Eukaryota > Viridiplantae > Streptophyta > Magnoliopsida > Fabales > Fabaceae > Arachis > Arachis ipaensis. Next base: position 75,082,758 of record NC_029794.2, on the reverse strand, counting down.
TGGAGCTTATACTTGAAAGAACCCTCAAGGATCTAGGAGTTCTTTGTGGCATTGAAACAAAAATATGCATGCATGTGTTAAACACTTAGTCCTATCCTTAGTCATGTTTGCATCCGTTCCAGGTCAAGTCTCAATTCATATAAGGACTACTCACATTGATTTGCTTGGGACAAGCAAAGCTTAAGTTTGGTGTTGTGATGACTTGCATTATCTACCTTTTTTTCTTGTCTAAAAAGGATCATAAAAGATTATAATCTCATTTAATCATTCCAATTTATGAGTTAAGTGATAAATATTATGGTACATTGCTTTAAAATAGGGTTGTGCTGAATTTCAGGTGAAAAAGAGCAATAAAAAGGGAAGAAAAACAACAAAACCAGCTGGGCGTGTGAAACTGGCGTGCCACTTGGAACAAATGCCACAAAATTGTATGGGCATGGCACACCAGGAGCTGGGCGTGACACGCCAGCGTAGTTTTCCAGAGAGCAATAATGAAGGCCACTAAAGGGGCGTGGCACGCCAAGCTAGGCGTGGCACGCCTAACCCTTCACATACTATGGGCGTGCCACTTGAGCCATGGGCGTGGCACGCCAGTTCATCACTCCAGAAGGGATCATCACCTGGGTGTGCCACTTAGTATTGAAGGCGTGGTACGCTAGCTTTAAAAGTCACTCGGGCCTGCCACTTGAAGAGCCAGGCGTGGCACGCCAAGTTTAAAAGAGCCACACTAAAGGGGCGTACCACTTGAGCATCAAAGCATGGCACGCTAGTACAAATTTCAGAGACGAAGACAAAGGCCCAAGCACTGGGCGTGCCACTTGGTATCGAAGGTGTGGCACGCCAACACTCAAAGAAGCCAAAGCAAAGCTGGGTGTGCTACTTGGTATCAAAGGCATGGCACGCCAATTACTAGACAAAGGAAAAATGTTGGGCGTGGCACGCCAGACCCTGGGCGTGGAACGCCAGTTATATTTTCCAGAGAGGGATATAGGAGACCAACCATAGGGGCGTGCCACTTGGTATCGAAGGCGTGGCACGCGAGCTACCATTTCTCACTTAGGCGTGCCACTTGAGTCTCAGGCGTGGCATGCCAGCATCACCAATCAGCAAGAAGAAGACCTGGGCATGCCACTTAAGTTCTGGGCGTGGCACGCCAATGAAGGAACCAAGCACACAAATAGGCGGGGCACGCCAGACCCTGGGCGTGCCACGCTAGTTCAACTTTCCAGAAACAAGAACAAGAATGAAAAGGCCTGGGCGTGCCACTTAAGGTCGAAGGCGTGGCACGCCAGACCCTGGGCGTGCCACTTGAGGTCGAAGGAGGGCGTGCCACTTGAAGAGTTGGGCGTGGCACGCCAAGCCAAATTTAGAGCTGGGCGTGGCATGCCACTGAAGCGCCAGTCACACACCAGCTGGGAGATCACGTTCATTGAGTTTCTTTTCCCTCCAAATTGTATTTTCCTTTTCACTTTTGTATTTTCTTTATTTCTAGTGCTAAGAGTAGTATAAATAACCCCTGAAAGTACTGAGAAGGGGGTTAAGCAGTTAGGAAGCTAAGTTGTGGAGTAGAGTTTTTAGATTTACTTTTTCACTTTGTCATCTCTTCCATCTCTTGTACTTTTCTCTGAGCTGTGAGTAGCTAAATTCCCTCTCATTGAGAGAGGGAGCTCTGTTGTACTTGATGGATTAATGATAGTAAATTTCTTCTTCTCTTCATCTTCTCTTTGATTTGCTAGAAGAAATTTTGTTCTTCATGCTAGTGTTCAATCTCCTTGGAAAATGGGTTGAATACAAAATGGGTTTCATGAGAACCTTGGAAAAGGAAACATGAAACTAAGCTAGAAATCCCTTCTCACACTTGAGTAGGATCTGGGTTTTGGTGTTTGGATATGGTGACATATAATCCTCCCTCTACTGGTACCTATGATGATGTGTGGTACAATCAGGGACCAAGCATATCTCTCTTCATGAGCAATTAGACCAAGGAATTGGCTATTGATCAAGTTCTGAGAGATTGAGTCACCAAGGGATTCGGGCTCAATCAATCATGATTTCCAAGAGGTCAATGAGTTGCATGATTGAAAATGATATGAGCTAGATTTAATCCAAAGAGACAACATCTCCTGATCTCAATGAATTCCCCTGTTCTCATCTTCCACATTCTTTATAGCTTTCTTTACATTCTGCAAATCCCCATTCCCATTTACAATTAAGTCATTTATGTTTCTGCACTTTACATTATTGCCATTTCCTTTTCTGCACTTTACTTCTTTTATTTACCTTTGAGCCATTTATAATTCTGCCCATTTACCATTCTGTAATCACAATCTATTCCGCTCAACTTGACTAATTCACCAATTAATTAAAATTGCTCAAATCTACCAATCTCTGTGGATATGATCCCACGTCACTGTGGGTTATTACTTGACGATAATTTTGGTGCGCTTGCGAAAAGAATGGATTCATCAATTTTTATATGGGGAGTGAATTCCGGTCATCACGTAGCATTCTCTGATCTAGAAGATTCGACCTTGTCTATGGCGTTTTGAGTAGGATCATTAAGGAGAATGGACTACATGAGCTTCACCCTCAATCATAATGAATCCACACTAACCCTGGGGTTCATATCTGGAGGAGCATTGGCGACCTCTCAACCGGCATTGATCACATACAGCCTGCCATAGAAGAAATCATTCACAGTTGAAGAAGATAGTAAAACCAGAGTTATCCAAAAGAATAAAGCATTTCCAAGCCTTAACTATCTTCTTATCATTGCAAACATATCAACCTAGTTAAGTTCTCTTTATTTTCTTTTATGCGTTTAAACAACATACCTACATCTCCCATTTGTCTGACTAAGATCTATAAGATAACCATAGCTTGCTTCAAACCACAATCCTCGTGGGATCGGCCCTGACTCGCTCAGGTATTACTTGGACAACCCAGTGCACTTGCTGGTTCAGTTGTACGAAGTATCGAGATTCGTGCACCGGGCACCACTGCTACGTTACAAAGCAACAATTTCAAAAATCATTAAGAAAATTCAAAGAAAAGCTATCAATCCATAAAAAACCTATAAAGGGGCAATAAAAGCCTAAATCAATACTACTCAAATTAGGGGAAACTAAAATAGTGGTAACTCTACTACATTCTCTTAGCCAAAACTAGAAAGATAAATGCTAGAATCATTTAAAGGATCCATGTTACAGTGAAGGAAAGCAATAATTCTAGAATATAGAAAGTTTCAACAAAGTATACTGGTGCACGAAATTGTGATCTCAACGGCGCCAAAAACTTGGTACGCACTTTCATAATCTCAATTCTTTTTCACAACTCCGCACAACTAACCAGCAAGTGCACTGGGTCGTCCAAGTAATAAACCTTACGTGAGTAAAGGTCGATCCCACAGAGATTGTCGGCTTGAAGCAAGCTATGGTCATCTTGTAAATCTCAGTCAGGTAGATTCAAATGGTTATGAGGTTTTGATAATTAAAATATAATTAGAACATAAAATAAGATAGAGATACTTATATAATTCATTTGTGAGAATTTCAGATAAGCGTATAGAGGTGCTTTACTCCTTCTGAATCTCTGCTTTCCTACTGCCTTCATTCAATCATTCATACTCCATTCTATGGCAAGCTGTATCTTTGGGGATCACCGTTGTCAATGGCTACCATCTGTCCTCTCAGTGAAAATGGTCCAAATGCGCTGTCACCACACGACTAATCATCTGTCAATTCTCACTCATGTTGGAATAGGATCCATTGATCCCTTTGCGTCTGTCACTACGCCCAACACTCGCGAGTTTGAAGCTTGTCACAGTCATCCCATCCCAAATCCTACTCGGAATACCACAGATAAGGTTTAGACTTTCCAAATCTCAAGAATGCTGCCAATTGATTCTAGCTTATACCACGAAGACTCCGATATTTCAGAATGGAGGCTAAGAGATACACATTCAAGCTTGTTTTCATGTAGAACGGAGGTGTTTGTCAGGCACGCGTAATAAGTGAGAATGGTGATGAGTGTCACATAATCATCACATTCATCATGTTCTTGGGTGCGAATGAATATCTTAGAATAAAAATAAACTTGATTTGAATAGAAAAACAATAGTACTTTGCATTAATTCATGAGGAACAGCAAAGCTCCACACCTTAATCTATGGGGTGTAGAAACTCCACCATAGAAAATACATAAGTGAAAGGTCTAGGCATGGTCGTGAGGCCAGCCTCCTAAACGTGTACAATATGATCTATGATAGCATAAAACTTATCAAAGATAGTCTAAGGACTAAACGTCCAAAGATGTAAAATAAGTCTCTAAAAGTAGTTTTTATACTAAACTAGTAGCTTGGGTTACAGAAAATAAGTAACTAAGTGCAGATAGTGCAGAAATCCACTTCCGGGACCCACTTGGTGTGTGCTTGGGCTGAGCATTGAAGCTTTCATGTGTAGAGACTCTTCTTGGAGTTAAACGCCAGCTTTGGTGCCAGTTTGGGCGTTTAACTCCAGCTTGTAACTCAATTCTAGCGTTTAACGCCAGAATAGGGCAGGAAGTTGGCGTTTAAACGCCAATTTGCGTCATCAAAACTCGAGCAAAGTATGGACTATTATATATTGCTGGAAAGCCCAAGATGTTTACTTTCCAACGCAATTAAGAGTGCTCCAATTAGGCTTCTGTAGCTTCAGAAAATTCACTTCGAGTGCAGGGAGGTCAGAATCCAATAGCATCTGCAGTCCTTTTTCAGCCTCTGAATCAGATTTTTGCTCAAGTCCCTCAATTTCAAATAGAAAATATCTAAAATCACAGAAAAACACACAAACTCATAGTAAAGTCCAGAAATGTGAATTTTTCTTCAAAACTAATAAAAATATACTAAAAAGTAACTAGATCCTACTAAAAACTACCTAAAAACAATGCCAAAGAGTGTATAAATTATCCGCTCATCACAACATCAAACTTAAATTGTTGCTTGTCCCTAAGAAACTGAAAATCAAATAGGATAAAAAGAAGATAATATACTATAAATTCCAAAATATCAATGAAACTTAGCTCCAATTAGATGAGCGGGACTAGTAGCTTTTTGCCTTTGAACAGTTTTGGCATCTCACTTTATCCTTTGAAGTTCAGAATGATTGGCATCTATAGGAACTCAAAATTTAGATAGTGTTATTGATTCTCCTAGTTCAATATGTTGATTCTTGAACACAGCTACTTTATGAGTCTTGGCCGTGGCCCTAAGGACTTTGTTTTCTAGTATTACTACCGGATACATAAATGCCACAGACACATAAATGGGTTAACCTTTTCAGATTGTGACTTAGCTTTGCTAGAGTCCCCAATTAGAGGTGTCCAGAGCTCTTAAAGCACACTCTTTTTGCTTTGGATCACGACTTTAACCGCTCAGTCTCAAGCTTTTTACTTGACACCTTCACGCCACAAGCACATGGTTAGGGACAGCTTGGTTTAGCCGCTTAGGCCAGGATTTTATTCCTTGGGGCCCTCCTATCCATTAATGCTCAAAGCCTTGGATCCTTTTTACCCTTGCCTTTTGGTTTAAAGGGTTACTTGCTTTTTACTCTTGCCTTTTGGTTTAAAGAGCTCTTGGCTTTTTCTGCTTGCTTTTTCCTTTTCTTTCTTTTTTTTTCTTTTATTTTTGCCTTTTTTTTTTTGCAAGCCTTGTTTTTCACTGCTTTTTCTTGCTTCAAGAATCAATTTTATGATTTTTCAGATTATCAAATAATATTTTTCCTTTTTCATCATTCTTTCAAGAGCCAACAATTTTAACATTCATAAACAACAAATTCAAAAATATGCACTGTTCAAGCATTCATTCAGAAAACAAAAAGTATTGTCACCACATCAAAATAATTAAACTAATTTCAAGGATGAATTCGAAATCATGTACTTCTTGTTCTTTTGTGATTAAAAACATTTTTTTTATTTAAGAAAAGTGATGGATTCATAGGACATTCATAGCTTTAAGACATAGACACTTAGACACTAGTGATCATGTAATAAGACACAAACATAAATAAAACATAAAGCAAAATTTTCGAAAAATAGAAAAATAAGAGCAAGGAGATCAAGGAACGGGTCCACCTTAGTGATGGCGGCTAGTTCTTCCTCTTGAAGATCCAATGGAATGCTTGAGCTCCTCTATGTCTCTTCCTTGCCTTTGTTTCTCCTCCCTCATGACTCTTTGATCTTCTCTAATTTCATGGAGGAGGATGGAATGCTCTTGGTGCTCCACCCTTAGTTGTCCCATGTTGGAACTTAATTCTCCTAGGGAGGTGTTAATTTGCTCCCAATAGTTTTGTGGAGGAAAGTACATCCCTTGAGGCATCTCAGGGATTTCATGATGAGGAACTTCCTCATGCTCTTGTTGAGGTCCATGAGTGGGCTCTCTTGTTTGCTCCATCCTCCTTTTAGTGATGGGCTTGTCCTCTTCAATGAGGATGTCTCCCTCTATGACAATCCTAGCCGAATTGCAGAGGTGACAAATGAGTTGAGAAAAGGCTAACCTTGCCAAAGTGGAAGACTTATCAGCCACCTTGTAGAGTTCTTGAGGTATAATCTCATGAACTTCCACTTCCTCGCCAATCATGATACTATGGATCATGATGGCCCGATCCACAGCTACTTCGGATCGGTTGCTAGTAGGAATGATAGAGCGTTGGATGAACTCCAACCATCCTCTAGCCACAGGCTTAAGGTCATGCCTTCTTAATTGAACCAGCTTGCCTCTTGAGTCAATTTTTCATTGAGCTCCTTCCACACATATGTCCATGAGGACTTGGTCCAATCTTTGATCAAAGTTGACCCTTCTGGTGTAGGGGCGTGCGTTTTCTTGCATCATTGGCAAGTTGAACGCCAACCTTACATTTTCTGGACTGAAATCTAAGTATTTCCCCCGAACCATTGTAAGCCAATTCTTTGGATTTGGGTTCATACTTTGATCATGGTTCTTAGTGATCCATGTGTTTGCATAGAACTCTTGAACCATTAAGATTCCGACTTGTTGAATAGGATTGGAGAGAACTTCCCATCCTCTTCTTCTAATCTCATGTCGGATCTCCGGATACTCACTCCTTTTGAGCTTGAAAAGGACCTCAGGGATCACCTTTTTCTTGGCCACAACTTCATAGAAGTGGTCTTGATGGACCTTTGAGATGAATCTCTCCATCTCCCATGACTCGAAGGTGGAAGCTTTTGCCTTCCCTTTCCTCTTTCTAGAGGTTTCTCCAGCCTTAGGTGCCATAAATGGTTATGGAAAAATAAAAAGCAATGCTTTTACCACACCAAACTTAAAGTGTTTACTCGTCCTCGAGCAAAGAAGAAAGAATGGAGGAGAAGAACAATAAAATAGAGGAGATGGAGGGTGAAGGTGAGTTCGGCCAAGGGGGTATAAAGTGTTTGTGATGTGTGAAATTGAAGGAGGGATGAGGGGTATATATAGGAGTGGGGGAGGGTTAGGTTCGTGTATTTGGGGTTGGGTTTGGGAGGGAAAAAGGATTTTGAATTTGAAGGTAGATGGGGTTTTGGGGGAGAGTGAATGAGGTGATTGGTGAAGGATATTTGGGGAAGAGACATGGAGGTGATTGGTGAAGGGTATTTGGGGAAGAGTGTTATGAAAAGGTGTGAAAAAGAGAGAGAGAGTGAGTTGAGGTTGGTGGGGATCTTGTGGGGTCCACAGATCCTGAGGGGTCAAGGACTTATCATCATTGCTCCATTTAGGCATGCAAAACGCCCTTAGAGTGCAATTCTAGCGTTAAACACCAGATTGCTGCTTGTTTCTGGCGTTTAACGCCAGCTTTTCTCCCTTTCTTGGCGTTTAACGCCAAGTTGGTGCTTGTTTCTGGTGTTTAACGCTAGCTTTTTGCCCTGTTCTGGCGTTAAACGCCAGTCTGGAGCCCATTTCTGGCGTTAAATGCCCAGAATGGTGCCAGACTGGGCGTTTAACGCCCATTCTGCTACTCTTACTGGCGTTTAAATGCCAGTAAGCTCTTCCTCCAGGGTGAGCTATTTTTAATGCTATTTTTCATTCTGTTTTTGATTTTTCAGTTGTTTTTGTGACTTCACATGATCATCAACCTAAAGAAACATAAAATAACAATGGAAAATAAATAGATATAATTAAATAACATTGGGTTGCCTCCCAATAAGCGCTTCTTTAATGTCAATAGCTTGACAGTGAGCTCTCATGGAGTCTCACAGATAATCAGAGTAGGGTTGGGGCCTCTCAACACCAAACTTAGAGTTTGGTTGTGTCCTCCCAACACCAAACTTAGAGTTTGAATGTGGGGGTTTTGTTTGACTCTGTATTGAGAGAAGCTTTTCATGCTTCCTCTCCATGGTTACAAAAAGAGAACCTTGAGTCTTGAATACAAGGTAGTCCTCATTCAACTGAAGGACCAACTCTCCTCTGTCAACATCAATCACAGCTTTTGCTGTGGCTGGGAAGGGTCTGCCAAGGATGATGGATTCATCCTCATCCTTCCCAGTGTCTAGGATTATGAAATCAGCAGGGATGTAAAGGCCTTCAACCTTTACTAGCACGTCCTCTACTAGTCTATAAGCCTGTTTCATTGATTTGTCTGCCATTTCTAGTGAGATTCTTGCAGCTTGTACCTCAAAGATTCCCAGTTTCTCCATTACAGAGAGTGGCATGAGGTTTATCCCTGACCCCAGGTCACACAGAGCCTTTTCAAAGGTCATGGTGCCTATGGTACAAGGTATAAAGAATTTTTTGGGATCCGGTTTCTTCTGAGGTAATGTCTGCCTCATTAATGCACTCAGTTCATTGGTGAACAAGGGAGGTTCATCCTCCCAAGTCTCATTACCAAACAACTTGGTATTCAGCTTCATGATTGCTCCTAGATACTTGGCAACTTGCTCTTCAGTGATGTCTTCATCCTCTTCAGAGGAAGAATATTCATCAGAGCTCATGAATGGTAGAAGGAAGTTCAATGGAATCTCTATGATCTCTGTATGAGCCTCAAATTCCTTTCGTTCCTCAAAGAGAAACTCCTTTCTGTCCAGAGGACATCCCATGAGGCTTTTCTCACTGGGACTCACGTCCTCCTCACTCTCTCCAGGTTCGGCCATGTTGGTCATGGTTATCGCCTTGCACTCTCTCTTAGGATTTTCTTCTGTATTTCTTGCGAGAATACTGGGAGGAGTTTCAGTAATCTTCTTACTCAGCAGACCCACCTGTGCCTCCAAAGTTCTAACGGAGGACCTTGTTTAATTTATGAAACTTAGTGTGGTCTTGGATAGATCAGAGACTATGGTTGCCAGGCCAGAATGGCTCTGTTCAGAATTCTTTGTCTCTTGCTGAGAAGATGATGGAAAAGGCTTGCTATTGCTAAACCTATTTCTTCCACCATTATTATTGAAGCCTTGTTGAGGCTTCTGTTGGTCCTTCCATGAGAAATTTGGATGATTTCTCCATGAAGGATTATAGGTGTTTTCATAGGATTCTCCCATGTAATTCACCTCTGCCATTGCAGGGTTCTCAGGATCATAAGCTTCTTCTTCAGAAGATACTTCTTTAGTACTGTTGGATGCAGCTTGCAATCCATGCAGAGTCTAAAAAATTATATTGACTTGCTGAGTCAATATTTTGTTCTGAGCTAATATGGCATTCAGAGTATCAATTTCAAGAACTCTCTTCTTCTGAGGCATCCCATTGTTCACAGGATTCCTCTCAGAGGTGTACATGAACTGGTTATTTGCAACCATTTTAATGAGTTCCTGAGCTTCTGCATGAGTTTTCAGATGAAGAGATCCTCCTGCAGAATGGTCCAATGATATTTTTGACAACTCAGACAGACCATCATAGAATATACATATGATGCTCTATTCTGGAAGCATGTCAGTAGGACACCTTTTGATCAATTGCTTATATCTTTCCCAAGCTTCATAGAGGGACTCACCTTCCTTCTATCTGAAGGTTTGGATTTCCACTCTAAGCTTGCTCATCTTTTGAGGTGGAAAGAATTTGGCTAGGAAAGCACTGACCAGCTTTTCCCAAGAGTTCAGGCTTTTCTTAGGTTGTGAATCCAACCATGTTCTAGCTCTGTCTCTTATAGCAAAAGGGAAAAGCATAAGCCTGTAGACCTCGGGATCAACTCCATTGGTCTTGACAGTGTCACAGATTTGCAATAATTCAGCTAAGAACTAATGAGGATCTTCCAATGGAAGTCCATGAAACTTGCAATTCTGTTGCATTAGAGAAATTAATTGAGGCTTAAGCTCAAAGTTGTTTGCTCCAATGGAAAAAATTGAGATGCTTCTTCCATAGAAATTGAAAGTTGGTATAGTGAAATCACCAAGCACCTTCCTTACATTGTTGTTGTTATTGGGTTCGGCCATGTCTCCTTCTTTTTCGAAAATTTCTGTCAAGTCCTCTCCAGAGAGTTGTGATTTAGCTTCTCTTAGTTTCCTCTTAAGAGTCCTTTCAGGTTCAGGATCAGCTTCGATAAGAATGTCTTTATCCCTGTTCATGTTCACATGAAAAAAAAGAGAACAGAAAAGAAGAGAAATCCTCTATGTCATAGTATAGAGATTCCTTTATGTGAGTAGAAGAAGAGAAGAATAGAAGAAGGAGAAGAGAAAAATTCAAACATAGAGAAGAATAGGGGATTCAAATTTTGAGTGGAAGAGGTGTTAGTAGATAAATAAATAAATAGAGAGATGAAAGAGAGAAGAATTCGAATTTAAATTAAAATAAAAGAAAAAATATTTTTATTTTTATTTTAATTATTGGTTAGTCTTCGAAAATTAAAAGGAGAATTAAAATAAAATTTGAAAATTAAATAAATTAATTAATTAAAAAGATTTTTGAAAAAGTGTTAGTGATTTTCGAAAATTGGAGAGAGAAAAGTAGTTAGGTGGTTTTGAAAAAGATATGAATGAAATAGAAAACTTTTAAAATCAAACAAAAAGTCAAGTAGTTAATTGAAAAAGATTTGAAAATCAATTTTGAAAAGATAAGAAGTTAGAAAAGGATTTTGAAATTAAATTTTGAAAAAGATATGATGGAAAATCAATTTGAAAAAGATTTGAAAAGGAAATTTTTGAATCAAAACATTAAATGTTAGCATTAATTTCGAAAATAAAAATAAGAAAAAGATTTTGAAAATCAAATTTTAAAATTTTCGAAAATATTAAGAAGGAAATAGAAAAAGATTTGATTTTTGAAAAAAGTTTGAAAAGATAGAATTTTTAAATTGAAAATTTTGACTTGACTAACAAGAAACAACTAAATTTTAAAACTTTAAGACTAAATCAATTCAAATTTTCAAAATTTATGAGTGAAATAAGAGAATGATATTTTTTTATTTTTGAATTTTAATGAAGAAAGAGAAAAACACCAAAATGACACAAAACATAAAAGTTTAAGATCAAAACAACAAATGCATGCAAGAACACTTTGAATGTCAAGATGAACACCAAGAACACTTTGAAGATCATGATGAACATCAAGAACATGTTTTTGAACATTTTTAAGAAAGGAAAAACATGCAAGACACCAAACTTAAAAATTTCTATTCTATAGACACTAATAATTCAAGAATGCATATGAAAAACAAGAAAAGACACCAAACAAGAAAATTTAAAGATCAAACAAAGAGAATCATCAAGAACAACTTGAAGATCAATGAAGAACACCATGCTTGAATTTTTGAAAATAAGAAAAATGCAATTGACACCAAACTTAAAATTTGACACTAGCCTCAAACAAGAAACACAAATTTTTTGGTTTTTATGATTTTATTAAATTTTTTTGTGTTTTTCGAAAATTACTTGGAAAAAGAAAATAAAGAAATTCAAAATTTTTACAGAGCTCCACACCTTAATCTATGGGGTGTAGAAACTCCACCGTTGAAAATACATAAGTGAAAGGTCTAGGCATGGTCGTGAGGCCAGCTTCCTATACGTGTACAATATGATCTATGATAGCATAAAACTGATCAAAGATGGTCTAAGGACTAAACGTCCAAAGATGTAAAATAAGTCTCTAAAAGTAGTTTTTATACTAAACTAGTAGCTTGGGTTACAGAAAATAAGTAACTAAGTGCAGATAGTGCAGAAATCCACTTTCGGGACCCACTTGGTGTGTGCTTGGGCTGAGCATTGAAGCTTTCATGTGTAGAGACTCTTCTTGGAGTTAAACGCCAGCTTTGGTGCCAGTTTGGGCGTTTAACTCCAGCTTGTAACTCAGTTCTGGCGTTTAACGCCAGAATAGGGCAGGAAGTTGGCGTTTAAATGCCAGTTTGCGTCGTCAAAACTCAGGCAAAGTGTGGACTATTATATATTGTTGGAAAGTCCAGGATGTCTACTTTCCAACGCAATTGAGAGCGCACCAATTGGGCTTCTGTAACTCCAGAAAATTCACTTCTAGTGCAGGGAGGTCAGAATCCAACAGCATCTGCAGTCCTTTTTCAGCCTCTGAATTAGATTTTTGCTTAGGTCCCTCAATTTTAGCCAAAAAATATCTGAAATCACAGAAAAATACACAAACTCATAGTAAAGTCCAGAAATGTGAATTTTGCTTGAAAACTAATAAAAATATACTAAAAAGTAGCTAGATCCTACTAAAAACTACCTAAAAATAATGCCAAAAAGCGTATAAATTATCTGCTCATCATATACATATATGACGTTCGAAAAAAATGTGATTCAAAATGAAGAGGCAAAAATCTTACTTGGATTTGTTAAAATTTACTAACTATACAAGAAAAATATTGAATATTGTTGGGTTTAGCATCGGACGTTTGTTGGATTTATCGGTGGATTTACCAACGGATTTGAAATAAATTCGTCGAATAAAAAGATTACCGTCAGATTCAATTTTTTGATGGTAAATTCGCCGACAATAATTAGAAGAAAAAAAAGAAAAATTGGCATCGAGATTACCGTCAAATTTACCAGCAGAAAATACCATGGTAATCTTGCCCAAAATTCAAACCGCAAACCTTCTCCTCCTTCATTTTCGAAATACTCTCTCTCTCATTCTCTCTCTCTCTCTCACTCTCTCTCTCTCTCTCTCTCTCATCC
>NC_029794.2:75066868-75068419 GCF_000816755.2 Arachis ipaensis | reverse complement strand
TCCCAAATCACCTCTGGCAGTCCCTCCTCCAGTGTCAGCCACTACCAACAGCGTATAAAGACTGCATAAACTCGGCTAAGTGCTCCTTGAGACGCGTTGGTCGCTCTATCGTTGCCATTTTCGTCGCTCTCACTACTGTTACTGCCATCGTTGCTCCCTCAATCACCGACCTGCATCTCTCCTCCCTCTTCCAGGTAGGTTGCCCTCATTCCTCTTCCTATTCCATTCCCGTTTTTACTTCATTTTAAATAAAAAGAACCCTAACCCCTTTTTGAATCCGTAACCCTATCTCCTCCTTCTTCAGTGACCGTGGTCCGTGGTTTAGACGTTCTCGCCGCCTCGCATTCTCGTTGTTAGTCATACTTAGTTCTTGACATGTCCCGATCCTCTGCTTTCTTTTCTCATGATTCCTCTATCGCTATATTCTTGGTTATACTTCTACAGTGTCGGTGAGTTCACTAACTTCACTTTTCACTAAGTTTTCTTCAGTATTTATTTCATAAATTTTTTATACTGAATTCTTTTAGTTTTTTAATTTTAAATTGTGATGTAGATTTAGATCATTTATTTAATTTGATGTAATTAGTTATTATTGACTTGCATCTCACTCTTTCGTTAATTGGATTATCTTAATAACAAAAATGGATTCAAACAATTAGAAGAAAGCTGTGAAATAAAATATGAAAGTCAAATTATGTAATTTGATATCAGTTCAGGTGAGAATATTGGCTGAGTTAATTGTTCTGATTTCTGCAAGTGTAAGATCCTCAACTGTATTGTTCTGATGTTTGTTCTGGTGTTATTTGAGTTAATTATTTTTTGAGTTAATTAGTTGATTGTTATTAATTATTTGTATTAATTTTAATTTATTTATTTTCTGAATTGATTATTGACTTATTGTTTATTATTGTTAATTTTCTAAGTTTATTATTATCTGAATTAATTATTTTTTGAGTTAATTAGTTTATTATTATTAATTGTCTTATCTTAACTTGTTTATTTTTTGAGTTAATTATTGACTTATTATTTATTGTTAATTTTCTAAATTTATTATTATCTGAGTTAATTATTTTTTGAGTTAATTAGTTGATTGTTGTTAACTTTCTGAATTAATCTTAACTTGTTTATTTTTTGAGTTAATTACTGACTTATCGTTTATTATTGTTACTTTTCTAAGTTTTACTATTATCTAAGTTAATTGGTTTCTGAGTTAATTAATTGATTATTGTTAGTTGTCTGAGTTAAACTTAACTTGTTTATTTTCTGAGTTAATTATTGACTTAATATTTATTATGGTTAATTTTCTAAGTTTATTATTATCTGAGTTAATTATTTTTTAGGTTAATTAATTGATTGTTGTTAATTGTCTGAGTTAATCTTAACTTGTTTATTTTCTAAGTTAATTATTGACTTATTGTTTATTGTTGCTAATTTTCTAAGTTTATTATTCTCTAAGTTAATTATTTTCTGAGTTAATTAGTGTTGTATTTTCTGATTTATTAGTTTGAAAATTATTGAATTTAAATATTTAAAATTATACATTAATTTTTA
>NC_029794.2:75060541-75065097 GCF_000816755.2 Arachis ipaensis | reverse complement strand
AAATCTGTCAGTAGTTATTAATTTAGTTATTAATTAGTAATATATTACCGTCAGATTTATCGAAAAAAATCCGTCGGTAAAAATTATCAAAAAATTTTTCGTTAGTAATTAGTGGCGGATGAAAAAATCCGTCGAGGCTTATACCTCATATTTATTCCGACGATAAACATTATCAGCGAATTTTTTTGGTAAATTTGCAGGTAAATCCAACGGTATTTGATGAATTTTCTGTAGTGTAAGTAACGCACTTGAAGATGGCAACAGAGAATAAATCTTCCTCTGCTGACTCAAAAAAAAGAAAAAAGACATTCAAGAAAATCTTAGAAAAATACATCGAAGAGAAAGAAAGAGTTTTTGGGAGTTTTGAGTAAAATGAGTAGTGAAAGTTAAAGTGGAGTTATTTAATTGAATGGCAATGTATCATTGATTGATGAAGAGAGAAGTTACAATTAAAACTTGATAGTTCGCAAACCAAGGAAAGTTATAACTTCTCAAGAAAAATTAAAAGGTTTTCTTAAAAAATTTTTGGCGCTTAAAATCCAATGAGTAAAAAAAATTTTGGGCTTGGTCCATTAACTTGGGTATTCTTGACAAAGTCGTTTAGTCAATAAATCCGAGTTGGGACATTATTCTAGATAAGAATGGCATATCAAGAATACAAACAAATGAGAAAACTACGTTACTAGCTAACAGCTAAGTCATTAAGTCTACTAAAGTCATTAACTCACAAAGCTATCAAATCATGGCATTAAAAATATATATTAAAGACAATAAATTACTAATAATAGTTACATCAGAAAAATATAATAAAGAAAAAAGAAAAACTCAGTAGATATACATTATTCACCACTACCACCTAAAATACTACTGACTTAAGCATCAAAATTTTTTGTAGCTTGTTATCCCGATTTGATTTCAAATGTGGTCAGATTACGATCTCTGAATCTTTCTAGCTCTTAACCTCGCCCAAAGGTACGAATATCTATAGATAGAGATAAGTGATAATGAAGATGAAATTACCTAGAAGTTGGAGAAAAATGACCACTATTCTGTTTCTTCAGGCACCGAGTTGGGTCTCAATTTTATCATCCCCATTAGATCAGCTTCCAGAAATCTACAACAACAAAAAAAATCTGAAAAGCAACATGTAAGCTACCATACTGACAAAGGTAAAAATGTTTGTCTGAAAAGCTCTCCATGGTAGTTTGTCGGTCAGAAAAAAATTCAAGAAATAATTTTTATCTATCAAATATTTCTGTTTAAACTGTCATCAACTAGAGAAATTTATCTTTCATTCTTTTCTATTATGCTCCATAGCTCAACTTTTTTGGTATGAAATCAGTTTCAAAAATTGGATTTATTAATTCTCCTAAATCAATTTTGGAAATGGTGGTCTTGGCTCTTGAAAAAATTAAAGATGAAAGTCGGCTGAAAGGAAAAGACTGCACTTGCATCAATATTACTGATGATATGGAAGATTTGAAGAGCAAAAAATGCTAAGATTTTAGCTTCGAGAACATCATCATCTCACCTTAGCATGTAGTGATGAAGGCTAAGGCCATGATAGTTTTAAAGACATCTCACTTCATAATTTATTTCTTTCTTTTTCTTAATGTTATTTCCTAAGACATTTGAGTATATTCCCTTTTTTTCTATGGCTAGTCCATCTTAGACATGTAATACGTTTATTGAACTAAATGAATTGCTCCTTTTTGAAAAAAAAAAACATTCAATAAATTGTTATTATCATTCAAATCTTTCTTTTAATGAGTATAATTTATTACTATTAGTATCAGTGGTTGAAAAAGTAAAAACAAAATTAAAGCATAAAAGATAAAGGATATGTCTGTGTTAAAAAAACTAAAAGAAAATCATAACTAATTGAAAATAAAATGAACGTATAATTTGGCCAAAAATAAATATTTACTTAAAATTGTGACCATAAATTCTTTTAAGTTACTCTTTTAAAAAATTGTGATCATAAATTCTTTTAGGTCACTTCTAAAATCGTGACCATAGAATCATTTAGATCACTCCTTAAAACTGTGACCATAGACTTTTTTAGGTCATCATTTTTTGAAAAGTCGTGATTATAAACTTTTTTAAGTCATCCTCCAAAATCGTGACCATAGACCCCTTTAGATCACCTCCTAAAATCATGACCATAGACCCTTTTAGATCACCTTTTTTTAAAAAATTATGACCATAGACTCCTTTAAATTACTCCTAAAATCGTGATCATAGGTCTTTTTAGACTACTCTTTTTTATAAAACCATGACTATAGGTACTTTATGGTCATTCTTTTTTAAAAGACTGTGACTATAACTTTTTTTTTGTTACAGTAAAAAACTGTGACTATAAACTCTCTATAGTCATAATTTTTTACTGTGACAAAAAAATCGTGGTCATAAATCTAAAATATTATAATGAAAAATTTGTATTTAAATTTTATTTAAAATAGGTNTAAAATAGATGTATAAATATAGATATAAAATAATTTTTAAATTGAATCATGTATATAAAATAACTAAGATGAGAATAAAAAAGTAATTTTTTTTAATAAAATTAGATAAAATTATGAATTACATATAAGTTTCAAATAATCTAAAACATAAGCATCTTTGTCTAAGTCTTTTACGGGAAAGATAAACTAGATCTTATTAGGGAGTTGTTTTCCTACCAATAATCCACCATTAATATTGTTAAATTTCCAAACTATGTAACCTATTTTGTGGTACCATTGCAAGCAAAACACTTGCACTTGTACGTTTAACACAACAAATATTTAAATAAACTTGAATAATCTATCTGCATAAAAAATATTTAAATACGAGTCGATTTTGATTAAGAAAATATTGAAAAGAAATTTAAAAGATAGGTAAAATGAAAAATTCCCGTTTACTAAGAAATTTAAATATCATGTAATTATTCTATATCTGATTTTATTTAGATTAAAAAAAATAAAAAGAGTGAATAGTCTTGTAAGATCTAAATACTAAAAGTGAGAAGTATTGTGGAGAAGAAAGAGAATTACTGAATAATAGAGCGTCGGAATACGTTAGGTGAAAGTGCGTCCTCCGCAAATGATCTCTAAAAACTATCTTTTCGGAATATGAGTGGTGGAAGATAGTTTTATTGTCTTAGCATAAGGGATGACAATAGGTAGGATAAAGTAGGGGTTTGAACTCAACTCTAATTCTATTCACAAGTTGAACTTGTTACTAAAACTCAATTCTACCCTACTTACGGATTGAGAACAACTCAATTCTAATTCTATTCATCGCAGTTAATCTGTGGACTGTGGGTATCCAACCCTACTCGCTGATTTTCACAAATAATAATATTATTATATAACCTAATAGCATGTAAATTAAAAATTTAATACAAACAACACAATCATCCTACAAATAACATAATTATCCTATAAATAACATAACTATTAAATATTTAAATCTACAAAAAAATTTTTGTTTAATTAATAACACAAATACAAATAAAATGTGATATAATGTTGTATTTGTATATCACTAAAATAGAATTAATTTTTATATAAATAAAAGTGTTAAATTATTAATTGATAATTTTAGTTCAATAATAAAAATATTTTATATTAAGTGAGAGATCTTAATTTAACACTCACCCACCCAATTAGTTCTGCACTCAACTCTACTTGCAGCGAATCAAATTAACAATTCTAGTCAACTGAGTTGGGTAGGATTAGAAACCGGGTGAATTTTGCCAATGGGTTGGGTAGCAAGTGTTAAAGAGTTGAACAATTCATGTGTAGAGGCTGATTGCGGACCATATGGGTGATTAAGGGAATATCTTTCGTTTTTTGGTCATGAGTTATTAAGGGAATATCCTTTGTTTCCCTTTGTGGTTTGGGTTTCGGCCCAAACAAAGCCCAAAAATGTAATCAGTCTAAAAAAGAGTGATAGTAAAAGAAATAGAAGATGTGGCAAGAAAAGACTTAATAGTTAAAAGTAGACAAATGACAGCACCAACTCACCAAGCCAAGCTTAGATCATGCCCCTTTAACAGTTTAACGGCCCATAGTAATTTCCTGGAAACTGACGCAGTAATGTAGTAAATACAACTTCTTACAAAGTAAATGGGTCCAATGTCAATTGTCAAACACAATTACACAAATTTTCGCCCTAGATTCTTCATTCTTCCGCTTACGTTTTTTTTCCTTAAATCCTTATCTACTGTTTTTCCTCATCCCACTGATCTCATAGCGGGTCCCACACACCCCCTTATCCAACGGGTCAGATTTCATCGAAGGATTGTGTTAGGGTTTACCCAAACCCGCCACCATCATCATCCACCACCCAACCCCAACCCACACTATATACTCTCTTTACTGCTCCATTTCTCACTCCTCTTTTTTCCTCTTCGGTACTCTCTTCCTGTGCTCTCTCTATTTCACTTTTTATTATTACACCATTTTTTTTCTTTCTCACGCGCCGCCGCGCTTCTTACCGGCGGCCACCACTTATCCTTTTTTCGCATCTACCTCCATATCTCTCCCTTCCCTCTCCTCGCTTTTCTCCAT
>NC_029794.2:75042671-75059736 GCF_000816755.2 Arachis ipaensis | reverse complement strand
TTCTCCAAAAAAAAAAAAAAAAACAAAAAATAGAAAAATTTTAGAAAAAAACCTAAAATTTGTCCGAAGGCTGTGGTTATTGTTCTTCAAATCTACCGTTTAGCTCAGTCTAGCTAGGGTTTATTTTTCTGTTCTTCCTTAGGGTTTTATTGTTCTGAATAACAAGAGGAGGGGGAAGAGAAAAAGAAAAAAAAAAAAGAAAAAAAGAAAATTTGGGTGAAAAAAGAAACCAGGAGTTAAGTTATTTTCTTCTTCTTCTTCTTCTTCTGCTGCTGTTGTGTTGTTGAAGTAATAATTGTTGCTGTTGTTGTAGTAGCTGTTGTTGTTGTTGTTGATTGAGATGGCTCAGGTTCAAGTTCAGCCTCAGAATGCGATGGCGGGTCCCAACGGAGGAGCAGCTGGTGGTGCTGGTGGAAACCAGTTCGTGACGACGTCGCTTTACGTTGGGGATCTGGACCCGACCGTGACTGAGTCGCAGTTATATGACCTATTCAACCAATTGGGTCAGGTTGTGTCCGTTAGGGTTTGCACCGACCTCACTAGCCGCAGATCGCTCGGTTACGGTTATGTCAATTACAGCAACCCGCAAGATGGTTAGTTAGTTATTTTTTTTATTTTTACTTCTATTTATTTTATTTTACTTATTTTGTGTTTCGTTATTCCGCTCTTTGCTGTGTTTTCTGCTTTTGATGAGTAGTTAAATTTAAAATGTGTCGGGTTCTCTGGTTGAGAAATGGATTTGTGTATAAGGTTGCTGCTTGTTTATTAATGAGTTAGTTCAGGACTTGGGTTAACATATGTTTGCATTTTTTGGGTGCTAATTTATTGTTCGAGTTTGTGGTGGACTCATGGATGTGTTCATGTCAGTTCATGGGCGAGAGATTCTTGCTAGGCTTCTAATTTTTTGTATGCCGCCTTGCTCTGGTGAAACCTAGAGTAGCTTGATATAATTGAAAGCTCCGGAAGATTTACTGGCTTATTTACATTGGTTAGCTGGTTATATTATGTTCTAAATTTCTTTTAATGCAACAGTGGACTTTGTTGAGCAGTTGTAATTATCTATCGTTTTATGATTTATTGTTGCATAAAGACTAGGATATTTTGTTTATGAAGTACTTTATTATAACAAGGATTTGGCTAAAAACAAATGGAAATTTTTTATATAATCAATGCAGTGAAAATATAAAATATTTATCTTTTCAAACATTTTCAATGAGGCATGGAAAAGAAGTTTGAATGCCATGTTAAAAATTAAGCATTGTGCAGCAAATTGTTGACTATTGATTATTTAGAGGGTTATTGGGTGTACTCTATTTCCTAGGGTTTTTTCCCCTTCCCTGTAATCCGCCTTATCAGTGTATAAAACATGCACTGCTGGATCATTTAGTATTAACATTGGCCTTTTTCGTGTATTTGGAAGACTTAGCTGTTGTAGTTCCAAAAGTAACTGTGGTGTAAATCTAATGATAATTTCAACTCTAGATCAATGTTGAAGAGATCATGGGGCTACTTGATCACTAATGTCTCAAATACATCATACCAGAAAAGGTCCTTGGTTTTGGACTTTCAGAAAATTTAGAGTACTTTTTTACTTTTCTGTCGATTTTGTACAAAGTACAACTATTAGTTTCCACATTTGTCATCGAAAGCATGGTGGAGGAAATAATTGCTAGAATATATTCCAATGCGATTTGTGCTCTTTAATATATTACTTGTTTGGTTACTGTCCATGCCCATTCTGCGATGGGAATAGTTTCATGAATTATAACCATATTTTGAAACTTGATTTGATGTGGTTATCCTTCTCGTTTAATTAGTTTGTCGTTGGTCTGATATTCTTTTGTGTTTTCATGATCTTCTCTGCCCAAGTATTACTATGTGTTATTATTGATGTTGTGATGAACCATAAGTTATTTGCTCTTTTATCATCTGATTCAGTGTTCTTGCCGTTCATAAGATTTGCTACCTGTGTACAGCTGCCAGAGCACTGGATGTTCTGAACTTCACTCCTCTGAATAACAAGCCTATCCGCATTATGTATTCACATCGTGATCCCAGTATTCGTAAAAGTGGTGCTGGAAACATATTTATCAAGGTATGCTCGTCTTTTTTCACATTGCTTCGTACTAAGAAGCTTTAATTTTGCATGTCTAGGTGATCCTGACTCCATTTCTTTCTTTTGTGTGGATTATTGCAGAATTTGGACAAGGCAATTGACCACAAGGCATTGCATGATACATTTTCTTCCTTTGGGAATATCCTTTCTTGCAAGGTTGCTACAGACTCATCTGGTCAGTCAAAAGGGTATGGGTTTGTGCAATTCGATAGCGAAGAAGCTGCTCAGAAAGCCATAGAAAAGCTGAATGGCATGCTGTTGAACGATAAGCAAGTGTATGTGGGACCCTTCCTTCGCAAGCAAGAGAGAGAAAGTGCCACTGACAAGGCAAAATTTAACAATGTGTTTGTGAAGAACCTATCTGAGTCAACCACGGATGATGATTTGAACAAGGTTTTTGGTGAATTTGGGACCATTACCAGTGCTGTTGTGATGAGGGATGGTGATGGAAAGTCCAAGTGCTTTGGATTTGTTAACTTTGAGAATCCTGAAGATGCTGCTAGGGCTGTTGAAGCACTTAATGGCAAAAAATTTGATGACAAAGAATGGTATGTTGGAAAAGCACAAAAGAAATCTGAAAGGGAGCATGAGTTAAAACAAAAATTTGAGCAGAGCATGAAAGAAGCTGCTGACAAATACCAAGGGGCAAACTTGTACATCAAAAACTTAGATGATACCATTGGAGATGATAAACTTAAGGAGCTGTTCTCCCCATTTGGCACTATTACCTCTTGCAAGGTATGTAGTATATTTGGCGTCACGCTATATGTTTGCTAGCAACACAATCTCTATACATTATTTCCTTTTTTAATTGAAAGGTTATGAGGGACCCTAATGGAATCAGTCGAGGATCAGGGTTTGTTGCATTCTCAACTCCTGAGGAGGCCTCTAGAGCTGTAAGTCATTTGCTAATTTTTTGTTGGAAATAATTGGTAATTTTTCTAGGCTGATTATGTTTTCTTCCCCTTAGTTTTATAATATTTTTTCTATTGATTTCTATTATTATTTTGATTCCTGTTTTGTAGCTCTTGGAGATGAATGGCAAAATGGTGGTAAGCAAACCCCTCTATGTGACTCTTGCCCAGCGGAAGGAAGATAGAAGAGCTAGATTGCAGGTATCTCTTGTTATAAACATTGAGCACTTTTTAACTTAGACCATTGTAGTTGCAATTGTGTAGTACCAATGCAGAGAAAAATCTCTCGCCATTCCCTCCTAGTAAAAAATATTAATGATCTACACAAGCCATCTTTGGTCACTTTATCATTACTTGTATACATGTTTGTATGCTTAGACTAGATTTTCATAGTAAAATACCTGGTTATTTTGTTATTTGAGGTTGGTAACATTAGCTGTAGTGATGATGTCTCTTGCCTTGTCACCATTCTATAAGGATTAGTTTTGTGACTATGAAGATGTTTATAACTCAAATAAATATACAGGCTCAGTTTGCTCAAATGCGGCCCATTGCGATGGGACCCACTGTTGGTCCTCGGGTGCCAATGTATCCCCCTGGTGGTCCAGGTATTGGTCAACAAATATTTTATGGTCAAGGCCCTCCTGCTATCATTCCTTCCCAGGTAATCCCTTCTTTCTACTTTGTTTCTGGACTTGAACCAGGTGGTGATCTTGAATGGAGCTCAATATTGTTCCTGTTTCTCCTTTATTTGGATAATAATTTCCTTATTCTTCTCGTCTCTTGGCTTTTGCTAGCCTGGGTTTGGTTATCAACAACAACTTGTGCCTGGTATGAGGCCTGGCGGGGCTCCTGTTCCAAATTTCTTTGTGCCAATGGTTCAGCAAGGACAGCAAGGGCAGCGTCCTGGTGGAAGACGTGCAGGTGGAGTCCAGCAGTCCCAGCATCCAGTTCCAATGATGTCACCTCAGGTCGCTTGAATTCTATCTCAATTCATTTTTTTGCATATCATCTATATCCTATTTGGTACACTGACCTGGTTATTTTGGGGTTGGCAGATGCTTCCTAGGGGACGTATGTATCGTTATCCACCCGCTGGTAGGGTTCCTGATGTTCCCATGCCTGGTGTTGCTGGAGGCATGTTTTCTGTTCCGTATGATGTGGCCGGGATGCCTATGCGTGATGCAACAATCTCCCAGCAAATTCCTATTGGGGCTTTGGCTACTGCATTGGCAAATGCTTCTCCAGAGCAGCAGAGAACGGTAGGTATTCTATCCCCACTCATTTTTAGAATGATCGTTGTTTATATTCTCCTGTGTGATCAGATGAATTCCTGGTCTGTTGCTTGTTAGTTTTTATAACTGACTGACTGGTTTTATATTTGTAGATGCTGGGTGAAAATCTCTACCCTCTGGTGGAACAGTTGGAGCCTGATAATGCTGCCAAGGTGACTGGAATGCTTCTGGAGATGGACCAGACTGAGGTTCTGCACTTGCTTGAGTCACCCGAAGCCCTGAAGGCAAAGGTGGCCGAGGCAATGGACGTCTTAAGGAATGTTGCACAGCAGCAGCAGACTGGCGGTGCTGCTGACCAGCTTGCTTCATTATCACTCAATGACAACCTTGTTTCTTAAGATTTATATGTTGGGGTTTACATTCCTAGTGATGATGGATCTCTATTGTCGGCGCTTGCTTGATACAGTTTTCAGGTTGAGTTTGTTTCACTAGATTAGATACTTTTGGTTTGTTCTGGACCTCCTCCTTTTGGTTTTACGCTTATTTAAATTATGCCTGGTACAAGGAATTATTTAATTTCATGTTTCTAGTTCGGTTGCAAGAGGTTTTTTTCTGGGAGGTTAGATTATGCATTATCTGTGATTTGCTATGCCAAGTTTTGATTGGGTTGGGCATGATTGGGAGGTTGAGTCATCCTTGTTTCTTTTGGTGTCTAAAAAAAAAGGGAAAACTAAAACAAACTCCTAGCCTAAATCAGAACTGAAGATTTGTTGGAGAATAACACTAGGCTTTGACCAAATCACATTAAAATTACTTCTTGTTTCATATCTAGTCATTCAATTCATTGCTTTATTTGCTTTTCTAGCTATTCAATCAACTTGAAAGTATTAAGATCCTGACAAAAGTTTTGTAAACTAAATCAGCAATTTCGAGATGTACCTATGCTTCACACACAATGACTTTTAAATCGCAATCTCAGGATAAGACAAGTCCTCTTCAGACCATGAGAAGTACCAGAATAGTCATGAGTTTCTAATAATACATGAGAAGTACCAGAGTAGTCACGAGTTTCTAATAATACAACTAAAATTAGCCAAATTTAAATCAGGAAATAAACTTACATCATAATTAACTTTAAAGGTGTTACCTACAGAAGGTTTTCAACACCATCGATCTTGAAATGAAAGAATATCGATGCATATAAAGTTTCATCGATCTTGAAATGAAAGATCATCGATCTTGAAATGAAAGAATATCGGTGCATATAAAGTTTCTGGTCTATGGCAGTGCTTTTGATAAGGGCAACTACCTTGTGATTCATCCAATGATTCCTAACACTGAAAACATCATTACACCTATGTCTCCGCAACCACCACATTTTGGCCCCAAAAAGAACCTTATTATTAGGCATGACCTTTCTAAACCACATCTCAATGGAAGTGTCTTCAAACGAGTTAATAAAGTGAGTGTCTAACATTTGGCTTCTTGGATTTAACACAGTCCCGCAAGCAATGTTCGACTGTCTTCAGAGCCGAATTGCATCTCTGGCACAAATCTGAAATAGTTAGATGCTTCCTAAAATGGAAAGCCTCCATCAGGAGAGCGTTATGAAACACAAGCCACATAGTGAATTTGATCTTCTCCGAAAGATTTAAATGCCACAGCCAGCTCCAATCACTATTACCATTCCAATCCACTTTATGCTTCAACAACCAACTGTAACCCTCTCTTGCACTATACCTTTTTGTCCTTGCAACCACTAACTCCACCCCGTATCTAGATCCGCCGATTTTGGGTAAGTAAGGCCGGAAATGAATTGCTTAACTGCAAGAGGAATTTTCGTAGCAAGCGTATCCACCATCCAAGATCCATCACGTTACAAATCAGCCACTACAAATTCCGACTTAGATATGTGAACATAGGGAACAAGATCACAAAGTCTTCCAAACGTAGTTCACTCATCATACCACACGAATTGCTGCACATTCCCTACATTGCACCTAAACCCATCCTTAAGAGCTTCATATGTTTTGAGAATTTTTTTTCAAATGGTCGACGCATTCTGTCCATGACCACCACCAAAACAATTTGAATTCTAGATGTATTTTTGCATCACAATCTATACCACAGTTTGTTTTTATTATTGAAGTAATCCCAAACCAACTTGCCAAGAAGTGCCAGATTAGCACGGTATGTATCTCGTACACCCAAGCCACCTGCCTTTTTGAGAGTAATAGCTACTTCCCAATTAACCAAAGACAACCCTCTCCCATTATTCTAGCCTTTCCATAAGAACTGTTGCATCGGTGAATCAATCTTTTCACATGCATACTTTGAAAGTAGAGTAACCTGCATGTTGTAGACTGAAATACAAGTCATTACCGACTTAACCAAACAAAGTCTTCCTACCTTATTCAGCAGATACCACTTCCAACTATCAAGCTTATTCTAAATCATCTCAATGACTTCTTGAGCCATCTTTCTAGAAGACCTTTTATGCCCAATATTAACCATAGGTACCGTCCCAAGTCCTGGCAAAAACGAATACGAGGGACTCCCGAGAGCATCTCTTTCCTTCTCACAGACACATTCTTTGAACATTGAGCCCTAGACTTACTAAGATTCACTCGCAGGTCTGATGATTTGGAAAATAAGTTCATGCACTGCATAACATCCTCTACCTAAGCTTTCGTAGCTTTAAAGAACAACAGTAGATCATCAAAAAATATCAAGTGGGATATATTTGGGTGATATCTAGAAACCGACACCGGTATCCATGAGCCCTACGAAACCCGATGGGCAATAAAACAAGCAAGACACTCCATACAAAGCACAAAGAGATAAGGGGACATGGGATCCCCTTGTCTCAAACCCCTCTGGGGATTAAAGCTCTAAAATTTCTCGATGTTCCACAAAACAGACAAAGAAGATGATGTCACACAAGCCATAATAAGATGAATAGTAGCCCTCGAAAAGCCAAACCAAACCAAAATAGCTTCAAGAAATCTCCAGTCCACCCTGTCATACCCTTCTCCAAGTCAATCTTAAAGATCATGGTCCCTTTCCTAGACTTAGTGTTCTTCATGAAACTCATAATATCCTCCACAATGATAATGTTCTCTGTAGTACCTCTTCCTGGGATAAAACCATCGTGAAGCGGGCCAATGAACTTTGACAGAAAGGGTCTAACCCTGTTCATCAGCACTTTTGTAATGATTTTATAAAGAACATTACATAAACTTATAGGGCGAATGTCTCTTAAAGAAGTAGGAGCTTTAACTTTAGAAATCAGAACAATGCAGGTCTTGAAAATAGCAGCATTTAGAATCTCTCCCTCAAAGGCTCTCTTGACTAACTGATGCGTGAGCATCTTTCCTATCTTTTCCTAGTGAATTTGCATCTAAATTGTTGAATTTAATAAAGAATTAATTATCTTTTAGCCAATATGGATGCTACTTTGAGTCTTTTGCAATTTTGTTTATTTTAGGTAGCATTCGGCTGGATTTGATGGAGTTTCTGCAGCAAAAGAAGCAAAGGAGATGGCAGCGAGGAGCGACGCGCACGCGTGACTGACGCGTGCGCGTGATCTGGAAGTATCCATGGCGACGCGTACGCGTGACTGACGCGTACGCGTGACTCGCAAAAAGGACCATCGACGCGTACGCGTGACTGACGCGTACGCGTGACATGCGCCACGTGCAGAAAACACAGAAAAATGTTGGGAGCGATTTTCTGGGCTATTTTGACCCAGTTTTCAGCCCAGAAAACACATATTAGAAGTTGCAGAATGGACGAAACAAGTGGTCTCCATCCATCCATTGAAGACTTGATTATTTAAATTAATTTGAATTTAAATTCAAATTTGAATTCTAAGAAAATATATTATTTTAATTTTAAAAATTAGATTTTAAATTTATTAAAATTAGTTATAAAAGGGAGAAACTTTCCTTCCTTGAGAGAGGTCCTGGGGAGGATCCCATTCCATCCCAATTTACAATCTGTATTTTCTCTGAACCATGAGCAACTAAACCTCGACTATTAAGGTTAGGAGCTCTGTCTATTTCTATGATTAATTTTATTACTTTTTCTCTTTTAATTCATGTATGGATTTATAATTTAAGGATTGTTTTCACTCTTTATCTTATGAATTTAGGTGGAACGGAAGTATGGCCTTCTTTCTATTTGAGTTCTTGTATAACTTGGAAAAGCTCTTTACTTACACAACAGCTTGAAAACATATTCTCCTAAATTTGAATTATCTGGATTTAACGAGATACGTGACATATAATCCTTTTATTTTTGGGTAATTAGAGTTTTTGTGTCATATAAACTGGAATTTGATCATGTAGCTTTTAATTGGAATTAATTGACCAAGGAATTGGCAGTTAATAAATTTTAGAGGAGACTAGAAAGATCTAAGGAATTAGGGTCTAGTCACATATAGTTTGCCATAAATTAAATCCTACATAATTAAAATAGTTAGTAAGAAAAGTAAATATGGAAAAATAGATAATTCTGAAGCCTTAACTGCTTTCTCCATATTTTATTCCTCACCTATTCACTTGCCTATCTTCAACTTTGAATTTACTTTTTAATGCTATTGAACTTCCAAACACTATTTTCTTTTTGTCTAACTAAGCCTATCAAATACTATTGTTGCTTAATCCATCAATTATCGTGGGATCGACCCTTACTCACGTAAGGTATTACTTGGTTCAACCCGATGCACTTGCCGGTTAGTTTGTGGTTAGAAATTCCGCACCAAGTTTTTGGCGCCGTTGCCGGGGATTGACTGTGATTAACAACTATTAGTTGTTTGATTGTTTAGATTAGGCGTTTTAATTTTAATTTTATTTAAATATTATTTTAAAAATTTTTTTATAAATCTCGTCGATTTTTTATTTTATTTTATTTCTCATTTCATTTTCATTTTTTTTCTTCGTTTTACTTTGTTTATTTTTTTGGTTATTTTTTTAACTTTTTATATTCTATTAGTTTTATTTTATTTTTATCTTAAGTTTGGTGTTTCCTAGTTAGTTTTATTTTAATTTTTAGAATTATGTTCTTTCCTCTTTACTTTCCTGTTTATCACATGGTGCGTTTAATTTTTTTTGATATTTTGTGCTAAGGAAAAATAATGTAAAGAGATCATATGGGTTACTACTCACACCCAAGTAGTAATTCATATGATTGTGGATGGAGGAACTACCCGAATTTTGGTTGGCAAAGTCAAAACCAAAGAAACTTCAATGCTCCATGTTCCAACTATCAAGAACCACCATCTCCATATCCATATCAAGAACCATCATCTTTCTACCCATATCAAGAGCCACTATCTCCCTATTCATACCAAGCACCATCCTCTTTTTACACTTATCAAGAACCATCACCTCCTTCTTATTCATCTCAAATACCATCAGATCTTGAGCTTCTCATGAAAGAATTCTTACATGATATAAAGACAAGTGTCAAAAATATAGAGAAGCATGTGCAGTCGATTATCAAACCACAGGAAGAGGAGCAAGAAAATTCCTTTCCAAGAGATATAATACAAGATCCTATAAAAGAAAGTGGGGAAATCAATCAAAAGAGTTCATACTCCAGTGAACTAGAGAACTTTCCATCCTCACACATGGAAGAAGAGGAAGATGCAAAAACAAAGGAGGAAGATGCACCCACAAAGGAGGAAGATGCACAACCTCCCATGCCCTTGGTAAGCAATGAAGAATAGATTGAATTAGAAGACAGCTACCAAGAGGAAGAAGTTGAAATTGAGGAAGCCTGCAAAGAAGTGAAAGAATTCAAAGAAGAACACAAGGGAGTGGAGCTTGCAAGACCTCTCCCAAAGCCATCACCATCCAATACAACATTCAAGTGGGTAAAATTCTTATCTTTAACCTTTACATTCCCACTTGAATATGGGCTACTGGAGACGGATGGTCAACTTAGAGCTTTTTGTGGCATTAAGAGTGAGAGGAAGATAGTTAGTGGTAAGAGTTGTCAAGCAAGGTTCAATATGGTTGCATGCTCCAAATTGAAGTGCAAGGATTGGTGTAGAACTCAATTGAATGGGTCTAGAAGGTTGTTTGGATGTCTCTGTGAGAATTCAGATCAATTGCCACCCGGTGGGAACAATGGTGATCCACAAGAAGATGGGTGTAAAAGCAAGGTTTGGGACCCTGGAATTCATTCTCACAATCAACATTATTGGGGCCTTGTCACTTACTTCAACTTGCTCGAAGGAGTTATGCGCCTAGTTTGGAATCCCGGTGGCCATTGGATTAACACACATTGGTGGAGATTCTTGGATCAGTACAAGCACAAGCCACCATGACAAGGAGCTCACCACATGTCCAACTTAAGGACCTTAACTAAAAGTGCTAGGTGGGAGACAACCCACCGTGGTGTGATCATTCCTTTTCATTCTTAGCTTTATTTTGTTTTATTTTTATTAGTAGTAGTTTTCTTACTTATTTGATTTTTATTAACTTCTTACTAATTTTCTGATCATGCAGCTATTTTATCATAGGAACCGAACACCACAAGCTAAAAAAAAAGGGGGGTGGGGCACACGACGCGCAAGCGTCGCTGACGCGTACGCGTCAGATGGGTGTGCGTGAAAAAAATTTGAACAGAGAGTTGCGCGGGAGTGGCGCAAGAATGATGCCTCTAGCACAAACAAACCCACGCGTACGCGTCTCCCACACGTGCGCGCCATCAACGCGTACGCGTGACCTCGCAATCGGCGTAAAAGGTGTTTGGACAGAGAGTTATGCTGGCTTGGGGCTGGAAGTGTGCTAAAAGCACAAAATGGCCCACGCGTATGCGTCCCTGACGCATGCGCGTCATTTGACCAAACGGCCATCCACGCGTGTGCGTGCATGACGCGAACGCGTCGTATGCCAATATTGGTTCCCTAGCCACGCGAACAGAGAGTTGCGCGTGCGCGCGGCTGGCTTCGCACGAATCGCGCAAAACCCAGGGCACGCGGACACGTGCCTGATGCTGACGCGTCATTAAGGAAGTTCTGCGACCTACGCGTACGCGTGCCGTACGCGTACGCGTCGCCTTCGCCGCCCAGTTTTAATTTTCTTTCTCTCTCTCCCAATCCTAATTCTCTCTTGTTCTTTTATCCTTTTATTTTTCTTTTCTCAAAATATCTGTCTCTTTTTATTTTCAGTTCTTCTTTGCTTGAGGACAAGCAAACATTTAAGTTTGGTGTTGACGCTTCGCTTAAGGATTTTCTGTCTATTCCGATGGCACCAAAAGGGAGGCGAATCATCTTCATTGAGGAGTACAACCTGAAGAATAAAACGACCGCTCAGATAACCAAGGTGGTTGAGTTCCTTTCATTTTTATTCCCTCCCACTTTTATTATGTATGTTTCGGTTTTCTACTATTTTGCTTTGTTTGCTGCATGATCCTTTATTAGTAGATTCATAGGTTCTAGTTTAATTTTTCTGTTAAGTGCTTTAATTCTGAAAGATGTCTCATGTATTGCCCACTAAGCTTGAAATAAAAAAGAAAGAAGAACAGATGTAGTGCATGAGAATTTGAGTTTAATTTTTCGAGTAGTCTCACTTACTTAGATGTGGTGGTATTTTCTGTGATTCTGAATGAATGCTTGAACAGTGCATATTTTTTATAGTGAAGTTTATGAATGTTACAATTGTTGGCTCTTGAAAGAATGATGAAAAAGAGAAATGTTATTGATAATCTGAAAAATCATAAAATTGATTCTTGAAGTAAGAAAAAGCAGTGAAAAACACAAAGCTTGCGAAAAAAAGAAAAAAATAAAATAAAATAAAGAAAAAGAAAAAAAAGAGAGTAGAAAAAGCCAATAACCCTTTAAACTAAAAGGCAAAGGGTAAAAAGGATCTAAGACTTTGAGCATCAATGGATAGGAGGGCCCAAAGGAATAAAATCCTGGCCTAAGCGGCTAAATCAAGCTGTCCCTAACCATGTGCTTGTGGCGTGAAGGTGTCAAGTGAAAAGCTTGAGACTGAGCGGTTAAAGTCGTGATCCAAAGCAAAAAGAGTGTGATTAAGAACTCTGGGCACCTCTAACTGGGAACTCTAGCAAAGCTGAGTCACAATCTGAAAAGGTTCACCCAGTTATGTGTCAGTGGCATTTATGTATCCGATGGTAATACTAGAAAACAAAATGATTAGGGTCACGGCCAAGACTCATAAAGTAGCTGTGTTCAAGAATCAACATGCTGAACTAGGAGAATCAATAACACTATCTGAATTCAGAGTTCCTATGGATGCCAATCATTCTGAACTTCAAATGATAAAGTGAGATGCCAAAACTATTCAGGATTGCAGTTGTAAATCCCACTATAAGAAGAGACATGAGCTTAATCGAACTCTCGTTCTCATGCAAATTCACATCCTAAGCTTATATTAGTTTTGGTTGCTTGAGGACAAGCAACAGTTTAAGTTTGGTGTTGTGATGCGTGAGCATCTTTCCTATCTTTTCCTAGTGAATTTGCATCTAAATTGTTGAATTTAATAAAGAATTAATTATCTTTTAGCCAATATTGATGCTACTTTGAGTCTTTTGCAATTTTGTTTATTTTAGGTAGCATTCGGCTGGATTTGATGGAGTTTCTGTAGCAAAAGAAGCAAAGGAGATGGCAGCGAGAAGCGACGCGCACGCGTGACTGACGCGTGCGCGTGATCTGGAAGTATCCATGGCGACGCGTACGCGTGACTGACGCGTACGCGTGAGTTGAAGATTTGCTCAGTGACGCGTCCGCGTGACCGACGCGTACGCGTGACTCGCAAAAAAGACCATCGACGCGTACGCGTGACTGACGCGTACGCGTGACATGCGCCACGTGCAGAAAACGCAGAAAAACGTTGGGAGCAATTTCTGGGCTGTTTTAACCCAGTTTTCAGCCCAGAAAACACAGATTAGAAGTTACAAAATGGACGAAACAAGTGGTCCCCATCCATCCATTGAAGACTTGATTATTTAAATTAATTCAAATTTAAATTCAAATTTGAATTGTAGGAAAAGATATTATTTTAATTTTAAAAATTAGATTTTAAATTTATTAAGATTAGTTATAAAAGGGAGAAACTTTCCTTTCTTGAGAGAGGTCCTGGGGAGGATCCCATTCCATCCCAATTTACAATCCGTATTTTCTCTGAACCATGAGCAACTAAACCTCCACTGTTAAGGTTAGGAGCTTTGTCTATTTCTATGGATTAATTTTATTGCTTTTTCTCTTTTAATTCATGTATGGATTTATAATTTAAGGATTGCTTTCGCTCTTTATCTTATTAATTTGGGTGGAACGGAAGTATGACCCTCTTTCTATTTGAGTTCTTGTATAACTTGGAAAAGCTCTTTACTTGAACAACAGCTTGAAAACATATTCTCCTAAATTTTAATTATCTGGATTTAACGGGATACGTGATATATAATCCTTTTATTTTTGGGTAATTACAGTTTTTGTGGCATATAAACTGGAATTTGATCATGTAGCTTCTAATTGGAATTAATTGACCAAGGAATTGGCAGTTAATGAATTTTAGAGGAGACTAGAAAGGTCTAAGGAATTAGGGTCTAGTCACATATAGTTTGCCATAAATTAAATCCTACATAATTAAAATAGTTAGTAAGAAAAGTAAATCCGGAAAAATAGATAACTCTGAAGCCTTAACTGCTTTCTCCATATTTTATTCCTCACCTATTCACTTGCCTGTCTTCAACTTTGAATTTAATTTTTAATGCTTTTGAACTTCCAAACACTATTTTCTTTTTGTCTAACTAAGCCTATCAAACACTATTGTTGCTTAATCCATCAATCATCGTCACGTAAGGTATTACTTGGTACGACCCGGTGCACTTGCCGGTTAGTTTGTGGTTAGAAATTCCGCACCACTAACCCCCACACATCATAGCATATAGAATTTCAAAATTCCTTATAAAATAGGGTCTGAAAACCATCTGGACCAGAGCTTTAAAAGAATTCATGGTCATTACAGCTCGTTTCACCTCTTCCAACTCCACTGGTTCAATCAACCTTTGACAGGTTTACTAAGGGATGGACTGGGAAAGTCTTTCCTAGCATGAAGATCAATATGCTCCCTTGTAGAAAAAAACTTCTAGAAGAAGGAGTTTGTTGCTTTCTCTAGCTCCTGCGGCTCAGTAGCCCAAGTTCCATCTTTCAAAGACAGTCTATGAATTGTATTCCGTTTTTTCCTGATGATTGTTTGCAAGTGAAAAAATTTAGTGTTTATGTTCTCACATTGAACCGACTGCTCTCCTGATTTCTGATATCACATAAGTTCTTCTTGAAGAAGGATAGTATTTATTTCATCATAGATACCTTGTTCTTTCGCCCTCAACCCCAAATCCTCCATACTCTCAAGAGAAATTCGAATATCATTAAATTGTCTCTCCAACTACTTCTTTTTGACAAACACATTACCAAAAGTTTTCTTATTGAAGAGAAGAGCATCCTTAAGTACCTTTATCAAACTTCTAACAAAATCAGGGACCCCTTTATTCCAAGTTGCACGAACAAAGATGAGCCATCCTTGTTTAGTTGTTTTAATATTTTTTCATTCGTAATTCCTGATAAAGATATGGTACTACTTAGTACGGTTTTCTTAAAGCGATTAAAGGGTCCATCGCTGTTTTATACAAAGGCGAAATAATTTGTTTTTCATTTTCGGTCGGTCTTTATTGAGGCTTAAATTTAGAGAAAGACTATTGCTTTAGCTTTTAATCTGTATATTTTTAACCTTCGTAAATGAAAATAAAAAAGACTTATAGAAAATTTATACAACAAAAATAGCAGGAGAAATAAAAAGTACAAGAATCTTTATCTGCTTGGTTAGTCAGAATTCTCATTAATAAAAAAAATAGAACTTCCCACTCCAAAATCAAAAGAAAAGGAAGTTTATGGCCAATGCTAAAGATATCCGTGGTTTATTTATCATTAATTTATTAGATTTTGCACCCGTGACCATGGGAAGTATGAAATAAAGCAACTGTGTTCGAACTTGTGTTTGAAATGATAGATCTTGTTTGGATAATAATGAAAAAAAAAGTATCGGGTATATATGGACAAATAACGGATTTACTTACATGATTATTTAATTAATTATATACAAAATACAAAATAAATGAAATATAACGGTAAAATAATTAAAAAATGAGTAAAGTATTGTTTTTGTCCCTAACATTTGGGATTAGTTCTATTTGTGTCTCTAATATTTAAATCATCTTATTTGTATCCCAAATGCTTATAAAAGTGAGTCAATGTTATCCTGCCGTCAATTATACTAACAGATCAGATTGTATTTTTCAATTATTCTCAATTAGATATATTCATTTTCAATTAGATCCTATTTGGATGTGTTCGATTTCAATATTGTACCCACTATTTGTGTTCAAATTCAATTATGTCCCCAAAAAAGTGAATTATGTAAATGTTACAGGGATTAATTTCAACTTTTGATGAGTTATTATCCGGAATAGATCATCGGTTCTATTCCAGACATCTATATTCTAACTTCAAGAAGAAATTTTCAGAACTCCAACTAAAACTCATGATGTGTAATTAACGACAAGATAACATCGAATCACTTTTACAAACGTTAGGGATACAAATAGGACGATTTAAAAGTTAGGTAGGACTTACTCCAAACGTTGGAGACAAAAACGATAGTTTAATTATTAGGAAAAATATTGATATGATACTTTTAAGAGTAAAGTGATAATTTTATCTTTAAAGATTTTGAATTCGGACTAATTAACCTTTGAAAAAAAATACTAATTAGGTCTTTCACGATAGTAAACAGTGAACATGTATGTCCTTTCGTTAATAAGTGTAATAGTGCAAAATGAAACAAAATTGTCTATATATTTTGTTGTCTACAATGGTGCATATTTTGTTGTTGCCACATAAGCATGAAAACGATATATTTTTGGACAGTAAAACATTCATTATATTTTGAATTTCCATATAATCTTTATCAACTGCTATCTATTAACCACAAATCCTACTAAAACAGGTGAAGTTTTACTCCAGAAGTTATCTACGTGATGATTTTTCATAAACAGATACATCGCAGGAGTTATTGGTATATATAAACACCATTATTAAATTTTACGTGATGAATTGATAGAAGAACATAACATACCTATCATTTAATATTGTGAATGATCAAATTGATACTTTTTTTTTCTTTCTTGAAGGACTAGTTAATTTGAAACTAACTTTTAAGGACTTAATTGTAACTTTATTCAACTTAAATGACACAAATTATAGTTAAACTAGGGTTTAGATAAATTTTATGCACAAGTCATTTTATTCTATTATTATCCAAATCAGTACTCAAGAATTTTAAAAGTAGACATTTTAATTTCTAAAAAAAATTAATATACAGATTAATCTCCATCTCGTTAGACATAATAATCTCCAAACTGCATGTCTAAGGAAAAAAATGCTAAAAATTTATCTATGTATTAATTCTTTTTAGATTAAAATATCTATTTTAAAATTTAGACTAATTTGGATCATTAATCTTTTATTATTTTGATTTTGTTTCGCACGTTTTTTGGTAGGGATGTTCATGGGCCCGGTGAATCGAGTCTATTTTTTGGACCCTAACTCGGCCCTAGACCCGATGAAACCTAAATATCTGGCCACAATTATACCAGATCTAAATCGGGGTCTTTAAAACTTTAACAATAATTTATAAAAAAAAAACTTATTTATAAAGAAACTTATTTATGATGCATTTATTTATAAAAAATAAATTTGTTATCGAAAAGTT
>NC_029794.2:75037787-75042562 GCF_000816755.2 Arachis ipaensis | reverse complement strand
TTAAAAATAAAAATATAACATAATATTATAATTAATTTAAAACATATATTTTAGTTCTCTTAGAGTGTGCATAGACCAGAAGAAGCCAAGTTCCCCTTGACTCAGACTCGACCCAAAATAATGATCGGGTCTATTTTTGAGATCCTTACCCGACTTTAAACCCAATAAAATCATACAAAATTAGCCCTTAAAATGTTCGAAGCTGGACCAGATCTTCGAACCGGACTAGACTATGTATACCCCTACTTAGATTTATTGTATTTCGCTGTTATGCGAAAATTGGGAAAACCCCACTTTCCTCTACTAGTAGTCCTGACTTTTGTACACACTTTTTTCTTTCATTTGAAATAAAATCGCATTAGTGTCTTTGGGAGAAAAGAAAAAATACTGCTAGGCTCCATAACGATGTTCTAATTCAACTATGCGAGATGGGAGAACGGTACATAATAGTTAGGGTTCTGAAATAGTCGATCGCTTTTATTTTCAATAACCATACTGTGAACACCAATCAAACTATAAAATACGTATTTAATTAGTTCTCTACTACAAAATTTAATTATTGTAATAACTGATTATTTAAATAAAAAATACCGATTAATTAAAAAAATACATAAGGACTAAATTTGATCATCAGTTTTTCTTTAGCTGCTTTTTTTCTTTATTAACGTTTTTTCTTCAGCTTTAGAAATATCATTATCAATAACTAAATTTGATCTAATTCACATTTTTTGAATTTTGTAAAGATTTTTTCTCAAAAAAGGTTGACAAGTAGTTTCAGTATACCCTTAACGGGTTCCACATACATTTCTTGATTTTCTTCAAAACGGGAAATGTATGGATTTTATAGTCTAGAAGCAGGAACCTACCTAGCAAATATATATGTTTTAAATTATTTTTAATAAATCGTTAAAAATGTTATTGTCGAGATCCATCAAGTTTGAAATTTGAAACACGTCCAAAAAAAAGTAAAAGAAATCCACATTTGCAATTTACATCTTGTATCAAAGAATAAAAAGGTATCTCCGGTAATTGAAGACCTTGTGCCCATGACAAAAAATTAAACGCTAACTAAACATCTATTCAAATTAACCTTGCTTTCATTCCCTAAAAGTAACCTTCTACCCATCAGAAGTTCACGTTGGAACACCCTAGGAACTTTTGTACACAGGTTATGGTTACCTTTCATGATCCTACATCCTCATGTCTACTTCAAACCACGATAATCCAAACACTTCCAAAGGCAACCCAGACTCCAACATGCTACCCGCTTCCTTCTTTCAACAACCCAAAAACATAAAAAAGCAAAAAGTAAATAATTTCTACCTTTATTTTCCTACCATTAGCTAAATTATTGTGCAAAACATACTGTTTTTTCTCGACTGAAAGTACAGGTGTTGTGACAGATGTTGTAATAACTATCCAACAAAGGTGCATAATTATACATTACCGATTCATGAGCAGAGCCAACAGGCATGAGGTTTAACAAGTTCTCATACCTGAAATACATCTCAGCCTGCCTGTTGATTTATGCGCCTCAGCCTAAGTCCAACATCTGCTTCATGGTCAGATAAAATTGTATCCGGCACGCCTGTAGAAGCTCCTGCTTCATTTGCCTTCTCGACATGTTCTCCAAAGTTGTGCAACCGCCGGCCAATGAGATACCGGTCATCGCGTATTGAATTATGAAGATTCGTAAACCAAACATGAAATCTCTTGGCACAAAAGCACAAGAAACTGAAACAGAGGCATCCCAACCATGCAAACCGATATACAGCAGAATTGACCACCAAAGGATACCCAAGTACCGGAAACACACCTCTGGCAAGAACATAAGGTACACACAATGCTGTCAATAGTTTCATTATGATTGGAAGTACAATTTCCCGAAGGACCCAAAGGCCTTGTAGCCTGGAGAAACCATCTTCTCTCACTCTCTCAAACTTTACTCGCCAGCTGTCATCCACGAGAGGCATCATGTGGTCTAACATAACCTATTCAAAGAACTAAGTCAGCACCAAGAAAATCAAAGCAAGAAAGCTTATCAATTCCAAATTATTAGTCAGGTATGAAAGGTGTCAACTTTTCTTTAGCAAAACTTGGTCAGCTGATAGGAAATTGATGAACTGAAAAATTATAGAAGATGAGCCAATATTTCTCTCTTCTTACAATGCAAAATATAACTCACCAGGACCTAACCTTACAAGTCATTTCATAAAAAGTTAATACCATTGCCAACTTGATATCCAAAATAGGGTGTAGGAGGGTATATAATCCTACTAGGAATAATAAACTACATATGCTAGAAGGAAGTATGAACAACGGGTGTAGATGATAACATGGATCAAACAATGACATTGGATTCTATACTGTCTCTGTCATATGGGTATATAGATCCAGATAAATTGGAGAATCTGTTGGATAGTCATTAATTAATGCGAAACTTTGCGAGTTACTACGAAATGGATCAATTACAAAAGTTGGTACAGCCAAGGAAATGTAGATAATTTTTTAAAAAACAAAAACACTTACCAATCTTGTCCATATCTTTAGGAATATAAGGCCTAAAGCCCAGTCTTGATAGAGGAGGAACACAGGACTTTCGTCCACTGGAACTCTCATTGGCACGATGACCAAAAGCTCAAAGAGAAGCCCAATTAGCACCGGGATGACAAATATCTAAAATAAGGAAGCGGGGAAGATAATTAAAAATAAAGAAAAACTATGCATAAGCAAAATCAGGCTGAATAACAAAATCAATGACCATCCTTACCCATATAGACAAAAGTGCAGAACTCTTCATAACAATGGCACACCACTTCCATATTTGGCCAAACAAGACTGAGGCCCTCCTTTTTTTGATTTGCTCAATTGAGTATCTAACTCCAGCAACAGCAGTCCAGATCACGTAGCTTCCAATTACGAATGCATACAGATCTGAAGAAAGATACAAGATTACAACCACATTCATATTAACAAAGTTTGGGAACAAAAACCAGTTCACTCAATTACATACCATTGCACTTAATGCCATGAGTTATGGGCAGACGTGGAATAGAATTGAAAAGTGCCCGTCCAAGTGAAATTGGTACAACTATCAGGGCAGAGTTGAAGACAAGCAGGGTCATCCAAGCTATCACCAGTAGTAGAACAATGCGAAGTGCAAAAGCATAACTGCTAGAGTAAGAAAATATGTAATCAGATGGTGCCAGAGAAATAGCTTCCGAAACATGAGTGTACACACACAGATTAGCAGCTAGACCTATCATCGATGAATTATGCAAAGTAAACATAAAAAATAAAAGATAAAAAGTAAAAAGTAAAAAGTACAAAAAGGTCACATAGACAAAATAACTAGATACAGAGGAGGAAGGGCCTAAATCATAATAGTGGGACTTTAATCTAACAATATGGAAGGAACTCACTCAGAATCAGATTGTTCATCATTATCATAATCCTCGGCAGCATTTGGATCACCTGCTGCATTAATAACCCTATTCAAATCATCCCCCGCAAAGGCCACCATACCCTGATCGTGCACCCCTGCTTGTACAACCTGTAGCCTGTCCTGCCTAACTGGTTCCCCATTTCCATTTTCTTGACCACCATTGTCATCAGGTCTAGGCAGTAAGAAATCAGTTAAACCAAGTGCCCAACCAACTGCTGTGAACCAGTATCGAAGCAGGGATTTAATAGTTGTCCGCAATTTAAAATGCTCAATAGCAAATGGGATACAAATCTGAAAGAGAAGCATGTCCGCTGGGATTTCAGTGAATGGATCAGAAACCCTGCAAAAATATGTATTTGAAGTTAATAACTATAGTAGAGAGGCTGAGTGCATGTATGAAATGTTGGAACCGCTCAAGGAGGTCAGCTTACGATATGTCAAGTGGGAAAATAGAAGGAGCCATCCGCATGGCAAGTTTAACAGGCAAAAATACTAGCATCACAATCAAACTGCCATAAACTGCAACAGATAACAGAACCCTGCGAGCATGCTTGTGGACAGGATCATCAATCAGATCACGGAACGGATTGTAGTTTGGATCAGCTGGATCCCGAAGGAAGTACAGAACCCCATTGCGCAAAACCTGCCATAAGAAACAGATGAAACATGTAAACTAGTAGTCAAAAATAGAAATAGCTTTAAGAATCATGTCATATGAGCAAATGTTACCCCTCTAAGAAGGCTGACAAATATGCTAATTTGTAGCATATACACAATCCCCACAACCCAATGAACTAGGGAACTGGCTAAAGGTGATGCAGAGAAGAACTGAACTCTGTGAACCATTGTCTTCCCAAACATCTGTATGGTGCAAACATCAAGCCACCATCCACACATCAAGGGGAATACCCCAAGTTCAATAACCAAAAGGAAAGCAACCTTAACCATAGTCATCAAGTGCTTCATTGCTGCCAAAAACTGCCTGAAGAGAGATGGAATTGTTTCTGCTATAGAAGCAATACCATAGAATCTTCCCATCATCAAAGGCTCACCCTTCGTGTAACGAATCAAAGCAACAATACCGAAGTAGCAGAAAATTAGACTCAATATGAATATATATCCTATTGCTAAAGTAGTAACATCTGAAAGCCTTGAAGTTCCAATTGACACTCCTTTCAAGAGATCAGACGAGGCAGATTCACTTATGTTGTTTGCCATTTCACTCAATCCACTAGCATTCACTTTCAGCATGTCTGCAACCTGACCAATTGATCCACTTTCTTGAGTCTCAGATGACAAATTCTTAACAGCAGTTAATGCATTTTTTTAC
>NC_029794.2:75034904-75037591 GCF_000816755.2 Arachis ipaensis | reverse complement strand
CAGTAAGTGGGGCCATAGCAGCTATTACAGGACCACTAGCAGTTGAGAAGAACCAAGATAGATAATGGAGTATGATGCGACCCAATGAGAAGGGCACAAAGATTACAACACCAAGGAAAATCATATTGCTTGCAAGCACCTGCATGTGGAACAACATATTTAATCTCTAAATAAAATACCATGTAAAACAATGGGTTCATTTTGTCAAAGAAAAACATTAAAATTATCATCGAAGTTTATCAGCACAATATACAACTTTATGAACATAAGCTACTGCTTCAACAAAATGACCAATTAACATAAGAAAGATAATCATAGAATTCAATAACCATGCTTCACCTAATGATCAAAACACAGCCAATAATCAATTTTAAGGGAATGAGGCTTGGATTTCATGCAACGAACCCCCCAAATTTAAATTTTACATGCAAAAGTAATGAATATTTTTCTCTGATCAAGTAAAATTCATCACCTCATATTTGTGCATTCCTTCCATTCACATGTTATGAGAGAAGTTTATTAATCAAGATTGCATTTCATCCATGACTGTAATAGCACACTAAAATAATGTTTGAATACAAATATACATCATCATTATTCAGGAGAGGAGCTTGTTAAATATAGCTCACTGACATAAATGCAACTAAAATAAGCTTAATCATTTTTGGCTAAACATTCTTTTCTGCCTAGGCCAACTTGTCCATTTTTTTATAAAGAAGCAATAACAAGACCAATAACATTGTAATAAATGAATAACGAACATTAGACGTTATAACATGAAGTTAATAGACTTACAGTAAATGCATTCTCAACCAAATGAAAAACTGGACCCTGCATGCCAACAAGTTCATCAAAGGGCACATCCTCTGCTCCATCAGCATCATCCAGACCATCAAACATCTGCTCAACATGGGCCTCAAGACGTGCTGCTTGCATCTCCCACCGTGCAGCAACATTTTCAGCATTTCTTCTAATCACTTGTCCAGCTCCTGCAATTCCTTGTGCTCCACCAGCATCTTCACCATTCCCATCACCATTAATATTACGATTAGCTTGTCCAGGAGCTCTTCTAGCAATTCGCGCCCCATTTCTGTCCACTTCATCTTCTCTATCAGCATCCTGTCCCCCAATTTCTCGCAAATGCCTAAAGTAATCTCTCAGAGAAGTGGCCCCAAGAAATATGAAGACAATGCTTGCAGAAAGCAGGAAACCATGGAGGCAATCAGTCAGAATAACTGCTGTTGATAAATGACTTAGGAATAGCCTCTGGGCTTCACTGAAACTTCTTACAAAAGCTAATCGCCATATCCAGAATGTTATGAAAGGTATAATTAGGAGCCACACGGATAGCACAAAGCTCAGGCGCAAGAAGAATTGCAGAACGTGG
This sequence comes from Arachis ipaensis, assembly GCF_000816755.2. Lineage (NCBI taxonomy): Eukaryota > Viridiplantae > Streptophyta > Magnoliopsida > Fabales > Fabaceae > Arachis > Arachis ipaensis. Next base: position 75,036,204 of record NC_029794.2, on the reverse strand, counting down.
CAAGCTTTCATTGCCATTCCAACCACAAATTCTTGAAACGGTAACCTAGCTGGGGCATTCTCAGCATAAACAGGAGAAAACGAGAATGCATGCTTGCAGACCTGCAGCATATATGAAACAAATTTAGGAGAGCCACCAAAATCAAAAGGGATGTAAGGCTAGAAGTACACTATAAACGTTGTCCCAACTCAGGTACATTCAGGCAGGGTTATTGGCGTGTTGAACATAGCATATGAACTGATTTTAAAAACAAAGCCCTACTTCCAGTATAAGTTTATTACATATGTTTCCGATCAACTCTTCCAAGTCCAAGAGTAACCAATTGTATGACACATTGCCATCACTCTTACTTAACATCAAATTAGAATACTTCAAAATCTTCGTCTTCATCACTAGACAGCTCATGTGAGCTCAAGTTCAGGTAAAATCTAGCTAAATAATCATATAGAACCAATACTATATACATGGGAGTTAACTTCAGAGAAAGGAACTCTCACCAGCTCTATTTAAATAACATGTGTGAAATATAAAAGATACGGATCAGAAATTCAAATTTTTCTAAAAAAGTATCTATAGAAGTTAATCCATGCTAATTTCAAAGGATCAAACCAAACAACGAACTACAATCATGTTTCAGAGCTATGACGGCGAACAACTAGGAAGAAATAGGGCAAAAATAAGGGATTAACCTCGCATTGGCGAGCGTTGCTGTGATTCAACCACTGAAGGAGACAATCCTGATGCACAAACTTGATACTCCCGCTGCACGCACAAGGATACCGGAGAGGGTTCTCGGCATCGCCAGGGTTCCTGCATATCCGGCACACGTCCTCTTCCTCCTCGTCATCGTCTTCGTACCTAGCAGTAGGCGAAGCTGCCGGCGCCGGCGCTGCCGACGATGCGGTTGATTCTATCTCCTTTCCTTTTGCGGCACGAGGTGACGAAGCCAGAGAGGAGGCAGAAGACGAAGGGGAGGAAGAGGAAGACGACGACGGCGGAGAGTTTGCAACAGTTTCGGCGGCGATAGGGCTGCCGTCGAGAGAAGGCGGTGGCTCGTGCGCGATCTCCATGGCGGATTCGAACCGAACCGGCCTGGACCGGCGATGACTTAGGGCGAGTCAGAAACCGAGTCGGTGGAGGCTGAGAATCGAAGCTGAAGAGAAAGAAAGCGAATAAAAGATGGAAAGAGAGAAGAGAGAAAGAAAAGAAAGAGCGGTGACGATCGGAGATGGCGGTGTGTTGAAAATGAGTTATTCCGGGATTGCCCTTGTTTGGTTATTTATATTACGCGCGTGTTGGC
>NC_029794.2:75034442-75034897 GCF_000816755.2 Arachis ipaensis | reverse complement strand
TGTGATTTGTATGTGGCGGTTTATGGTTGCGCCTGCCGCTTCTTCTGGCTTTGCCTGTTGCAACTGCAAACCCAATCTCGTAAATTCAGCGGTTGTTCAGTGTTTTTCAACGCAAAAACCAAATTAACCGAGTTGTTTTGCTCAGGTACATTTCACTCGCTCGCTTACTTGGTTGCTTTGCTCAGCTAAGCTTATTTTTGTTTATTTTCCTTTAAAATTCTGGCTTCTTGCCAAAAAAAAAAATTTAATCTGCGAATGGATGCGATTTCTTTTAAAATATGGATATCAATTTAAATATTTTTAAAATTAGGAAATTTATTATTATTTAAGGTAATTTTAAAATATCCGATAAAATAGTGCATCTTTCATTTTAACACTGTAACTGATGAAATTACATGATACTAATATCCTTATGAATATATGATTGAAATTTTGATTATATAAAAATTATCGAT
>NC_029794.2:75009865-75034377 GCF_000816755.2 Arachis ipaensis | reverse complement strand
CCATAGCAAATTCTTTTATTTTATTTTATCAATTTATTATTTTTTTAATTTCTTGACATAAAAAACTTTATGCTTTTAAATCATTAAATGTATAGTGGCGGAAGTTTGGTTTGGTTTGGTTCATTGGTTATTGAGAGCGAGGAGCTCCAAGATACAAGTAATACCAAATGAATCACCAAACTCGCCATAAAAATGTAGAGCATAACTGTCTTTCGTATAGTGATAATCAAATTCATTTTTCTTGTCCATTTAAGGGTAATTTATTTAATGGGTCTGCTACACATACAAGCAAAAAAGCCCTACAAGCTTTACAAGTTCCCAACCCAGACTTCATTCACATGCGCAGTCACTCCCTTTGAACGGAGCGTAAAATACACGCGCGCCACTCAACGGTTGCGCTTCGCAAAAAACGCTCATTAATGGCGCACTCTTCCACTTCTCCAAGCCCTTCGAAGAAAACACAAATCGTCCATTTTCGAGCAACATTCGAAACTGAAGAGATAGAACTCGTCGCGAAGATTAGAACTCTCCATCAACAATCTCCAGAAAAAACGAAGATATATTACTCAAGGTACGTTACTATTTTACTCATCTTGTAGATTTTCCACATTTCGAAATCGAAGAACTAGGTTTTACTGTTCTTCTACATTCTTCTACGTCTTACTGTTCTTCTTGTTCTTAGCTCTCATTTTACTGTTTTTAATGTTCTTCTTGTTCTAGGTTTTACTTTTCTTCTTGGTTCTAGGTTTTACTATTCTTCTTAGTTGTTCTAGGTTTTACTGTTCTTCTTGTTCTAGTTCTTCTCGTAACTGATTTTTGGGAGTATATTGTGTAATTTGGTGGGTGTATATGGAGTAATTTGTTGGGTGTATATGGCATAATTTGTTGGGTGTATATTTTTGAACTGATATAATGTAATATAATCAACTGTTGCAAGTGTTCTAAATATTGCTTGTCCTTGGTTGTATATTGCTTGACCTTGTAATGTTGCTTGACCTTGTATATTTATGCATGTTTGAGTGAATTGAAACATCATTTTGAACTGATCTAATTAAATACTTATGAGAAACCGTATAGGTGTATGTGGCTAATCTATGGGTGTATTTGACTGATATCTATGGGTGTATTTTTCATTTTAGAAAAAATGGCAGGCAGAAACCAAGCTGGAAAAAAATGTAAGAACAAATATATGTCTTAGATCAAATCAGTTTTTCATAATAGAAATATATTTGACTCTAATTTTGCTTTGTTTACAGCAAACCAAAGACCTTAAGTGTGCAACCCATTTGTTGAGTGAGAAATTCAGAAATATGAGCGAGGAGAAGAAAACAATTGTTAGGGATTTGGGATTTGGTGGCCTGATGCACATCCCGCCGCTAAGGGTGCATCACCAAATATTAAAGGAGTTGGCTAACTCCTTTAAATTAGGGAAAAACAGACTCGAAACTGGTTACGGTTCTTTTAAAGTAAGACCAAAAACAATAGGGGCTGCGGTTGGCATCAACGCGTCAGGTAACTCGCTACAAATATAGGTGTATATGAGCCATATTCAGGTGTATTTCAATTGATGCTTGGGTGTATTTGAACTGATTTTCATACTATGTTGTTTTCCTTTTTGTAGGAGATCTATTTCCTCAAAAAGTCAATTATAAGGATCTTTCTGAAGACGACAAACAAATTTTTAGAAGATTCCAGGGTAAGACCCTCAAAAATATGACAGATGAGATGATGACTATTGGTGTTGATAATGAACAGGATCGCCTCATGTTCAAGAGGATTTTCATCCTCTATATACAAATGGCGTTCCTGTTACCAACAACAATAAACAAAATCTCACCTATGCACCTGGCACCAATTTTCAAGATGGACACAATAACAGAGCAGAATTGGGGAGCACATGTTTTGAATTTTATCATCAAGGGCATAACAGATTACAATCTGAAAAAGAAAAAGGCAATTGACGGCTGCCTGTTTGCCTTGATGATAGTTTACTTTTATCTATCAAAAAATAAAGACAAGAAGAGGGCAGAAAGACCTCCAGAACCCTGGATTGCCAACTGGACTAGAGAGCAGTTGGTCGAAAGAATGAGGACAGAAATGGAGGAACATATGGTAAGTGAACAAAATATCTTGGGTGTATTTTATTTATCTGAATGCTGCTAACTAAAATTTCTAATGTTTTAGGGGATTGTAAAGATGACTGAAACAAAGGAAAAATGAAAGAAATAAAGAAAAAAGAAAAAAAAAGAAGAAACCAAAAAAACAAAAAAAGGAAGGCAAGTTCAACATCATCATCTGAGACTAAGGCTTAGTTTGGTAAAGCATTTTCATTTCAAAAGTAGCTTATAAAAGCTAACTTTTAAAAGATAGCTTTATAAAAGTTGTAGCATTTATGTTTGGTAAATTAAATTAAAAATAGCTTTCAATAAACACAAGTAACAATAATTGCGTTTGGTAAAATAGCTTTTAAAATTTAAAAATACTATAATAGATATAAATGCAAGCATTAAATTTGAAAATTAGTTAACATATGAGGTTATGTTAGGCTTTTAAATTTTAAAAAGCACAAGCCAACTTTGAAAAGCTTCTTGTTAGGTGCTTTCAAAAGCACCCATAACTTTTAAAAGCTGCAAGCACAAGCACTTGAGTTTTTTAATTTACCAAACGCAAAATGAGGTGCTTGTACTTTTTAGAAGCACAAGCACCTCTCCAAAAAGCTTTACCAAACCAAGCCTAAAACAACTGAAAGTGACCATTCTACCTCTGAGTCTGAGACTGAAGAAGACTCAGAGGATTCAACAAGAAAACAACCCAGCCGAAAAGCCAAAAAGTAAGTAACATACTTGGATGTATTTTGTTTATCCAGTTGGATGTATTTTGTTTATCAAGTTGGGTGTATTTTGTTTATCCAGTTGGGTGTATTTTGTGCATTCATTTGGGTGTATTTTGTGCCTCTTAGTATGTTTTTAAATAATGATTGTTTGCCTTCCAAAATGGAGTCCAAAAAAAGAAAGAAGATTCAGGAGGATTCTGATTCAGAATCTGAATCAAGTGATGAGTAATGTTCTGAAATTATTACTCCTTTCCTTTGGGTTTATTATCAAGATTTCATGTATTAACAGAGTGTCTCTTATTACCTTATAGAAGCGAAGAATCATCACCAGTGGAGAAGCAAAAAACAAAGAAAAAGACTCAGAGAACACCAAAAAAGTAAGCACTTCTTTGGATAGTATTTTGTGATCAAATTAATTTTGTATTTCTGATTCATACTTGTTTTTTCCCCCCGGGACACAATCCAAAAAGAAAAAAGTCAATGTTGAGGATTCATCTCCTGAGCAAGCTCAATCCTATCATCGGTACAGTACTTTGTAAGCTATATTACCGTCTATCATCAAAATTATATTTGTTAACATGTTCTTTTATGCATGTACTGTCAGATCTGAAATTAGAAATGAAGAATTAGATGAATTCTAAAGGGAAAACAATGAAAAATCTGCTGCACAGGGGTATGTCTTGTTGGGATGTATATTTCAGATTTTAGGGTGTTTTCTTTGCTAATAATTGTTTCTTGTTTGGCAGGGAGAAGGAAGCTGACCTGCGATCGACGTAAGGTCACTATGTCTCATCTAAAACATAAGAAGCTTTATTTGATAAAATCTTGTTATCCTGATTTTACAGTATGATATTTTTTGTGAATAACATGTACTCTATTATGTTTAGAATACCGGACGTAAACTTGGGAAGTGATGATCCTTCCTCTCAAGGACACACAGACCAAAGTAGCGTAAACAAACCGGCAGAGAGCATGTAATTTCTCTTTCAAATAACCGTTACTTCTGTTCTTTTATTACCTTCTACTTCTAATTCTGTATATATTTTTTTTAGAAAAAAAAGCCCTTTATTGTTTTATTCGAGAAAAAAGGCAGGAAAAAAAAGCAAAAATACAAGTATGTAAGTTCTCAAAAAACAAAGCCTGTCTTTCTTTTGAATGCTTCGGGTGTATTTTTGACTTTCTTAGGGTATATTTTAGGTTGAGTCTGGTTGAAGAGTCAGCCAATGAGCCGACTGAAGAGAATATGATGGTTGTGAGGGAAGAGACACAGTCTGAAGCACTTGCAATGTGAGTTTTTCAAGAAAATTTCAACCTTATAACCTTTTTATTTTCAAAGGCTTTGTTAACCTTTTATTTTTCTTCTTGTTTAGAGTTCCAATTCAAGTTTGTCTATCATTGTCCCAAACAACCACTATGCCGGAAATTGAAGAAACACCTGAGATAGAAAATGAACCAACCCTTGTGCTACAAATTAAAGGAACTACAAAAAGGTAAGAAATAGTCTTGGGTGTGTATTTGGTTACAGTTTGGGTGTATATTGCCCCTGTTGGGGTGTATATTTTCACGATTGATCCCTGACTATTTTTTTATGATATGATTAATTTTATGTAACCCTGCAGCACTCCTGAACCCCCCCAACAACTTGAAGAAAGCACACCCACGCTTCCCCCAACTCCATCTAAAATGTAAGTTCATCAGAGCAAAATCAATGTTTGGTTATTGGTGCACGAATTGTAAATCACACTTTTCACAACTCGTACCACTAACCAGCAAGTGCACTGGGTCGTCCAAGTAATACCTTACGTGAGTAAGGGTCGATCCCACGGAGATTGTCCGCTTGAAGCAAGCTATGGTTATTTTGTAATTCTTAGTCAGGAAATTAATAATAAAAATGGTTGGGTTTAGGAAAAGTAATTAACATAAAATAAATAATACTTGTTATGCAATAATGGAGAACAGATTGAGGTTTTGGAGATGCTCTGTCTTCTGAATCTCTGCTTTCCTACTGTCTTCCTCTTCACGCACGCAGGTCTCCTTCCATGGCAAGTTGTATATTGGTGGATCACCATTGTCAATGGCTACCATCCATCGTCTCAGTGAAAATGGTCCAAATGTGTTGTCACCGCACGGCTAATCATCTGTCGATTCTCACTCATGTTGGAATAGAATCCGTTGATTCTTCTGCGTCTGTCACTACGTCCAACACTCGCGAGTTTGAAGCTCGTCACAGTTATCCCTTCCCGGATCCTACTCAGAATACCACAGACAAGGTTTAGACTTTCCGGATCTCAGGAATGGCCGCTAATAATTCTAGCCTATACCACGAAGACTCTGATCATGAACCAGGAGGCTAAGAGATACACACTCAAGCTAGTGCAGATAGAACGGAGGTGGTTATCAGGCACGTGTTCATAGGTGAGAATGATGATGAGTGTCACGGATCATCACATTCATCAGGGTGAAGTGCGAGTGAATATCTTAGAATAGAAACAAGCGTGATTGAATGAAAAACAGTAGTAATTGCATTAATTCATCAAAACACAGCAGAGCTCCTCACCCCCAATCATGGGGGTTTAGAGACTCATGCCGTCAAAAATATAATATGAAGTGTAAAAATGTCATGAGGTACATAGTAAGTCTCTAAAAGTTGTTTTTATACTAAACTAGTAGCTAGGGTTACAAAAAATAAGTAACTAAGTGTAGATAGTGCAGAAATCCACTTCCGGAGCCCACTTGGTGTGTGCTTGGGCTGAGCATTGAGCATACACGTGTAGAGGCTTCTCTTGGAATTAAACGCCAGGTTGCAGCCTGTTTGTGGCGTTTAACTCTGGTTTGTAGCCTGTTTCTGGCGTTTAACTTCAGAATAGGGCAGGAAGTTAGTGTTTGAATGCCAGTTTGCGTCGTCAAAACTCGGGAAAAGTATGGACTATTATATATTGCTGGAAAGCCCTGGATGTCTAATTTCCAACGCAATTGAGAGCGAGCCAATTGGGTTTCTGTAGCTCCAGAGAATCTATTTCGAGTGCAGGGAGGTCAGAATCGAACAACATCTGCAGTCCTTTCTCAGCCTCTGAATCAGATTTTTGCTCAGGTCCCTCAATTTCAGCCAGAAAATACCTGAAATCACAGAAAAACACACAAACTCATAGTAAAGTCCAGAAATGTGAATTTTGCATAAAAACTAATAAAAACATAGTAAAAACTAACTAAATCATACTAAAAACTACCTAAAAACAATGCCAAAAAGCATATAAATTATCCGCTCATCACAACACCAAACTTAAATTGTTGCTTGTCCCCAAGCAACTGAAAATCAAATAGGATAAAAAGAAGAGAATATACTATAAATTCCAAAATATCAATGAAACTTAGCTCTAATTAGATGAGCGGGACTAGTAGCTTTTTGCCTCTGAACAGTTTTGACATCTCACTTTATCCTTTAAAGTTCAGAATGGTTGGCATCTATAGGAACTCAGAATCTAGATAATGTTATTGATTCTCCTAGTTCAGTATGTTGATTCTTGAACACAGCTACTTTATGAGTCTTGGCTGTGGCCCTAAGCACTTTGTTTTCCAGTATTACCACCGGATACATAAATGCCACAGACACATAATTAGGTGAACCTTTTCAGATTGTGACTCAGCTTTGCTAGAGTCCCTAATTAGAGGTGTTCAGGGTTCTTAAGTACACTCTTTTTGCTTTGGATCACGACTTTAACCACTCAGTCTCAAGCTTTTCACTTGACACCTTCACGTCACAAGTACATGATTAGGGACAGCTTGGTTTAGCCGCTTAGGCCGGGATTTTATTCCTTTGGGCCCTCCTATCCATTAATGCTCAAAGCCTTGGATCCTTTTTATTACCCTTGCCTTTTAGTTTAAAGGGTTACTGGCTTTTTGCTCTTGCCTTTTGGTTTAAAGAGCTATTGGCTTTTTCTACTTGCTTTTCCTTTTTCTTTCTTTTTTTTTCCGCAAGCTTTGTTCTTCACTGCTTTTTCTTGCTTCAAGAATCAATTTTATGATTTTTCAGATTATCAATAACATTTCTCCTTTTTTGTTATTCTTTCAAGAGCCAACAATTTTAACATTCATAAACAACAAATTCAAAAAACATATGCACTGTTCAAGCATTCATTCAGAAAGCAGAAAGTATTGTCACCACATCAAAATAATTAAACTAATCTCAAGGATGAATTTGAAATTCATGTACTTCTTGTTCTTTTGTAATTAAAGCATTTTTCATTTAAGAAAGGTGATGGATTCATAGGACATTCATAGCTTTAAGACATAGACACTTGAACACTAATAATCATGTAATAAAGACACAAACATGAATAAACCTAGAGCATAGTAAACGAAAAACAGAAAAATAAAGAACAAGGAAATTAAAGAATGGGTCCACCTTAGTGATGGCAGCTAGTTCTTCCTCTTGAAGATCTTATGGAGTGCTTTAGCTCCTCAATGTCTCTTCCTTGCCTTTGTTGCTCCTCCCTCATAGCTCTTTGATCTTCTTGAATTTCATGGAGGAGGATAGAATGCTCTTGGTGCTCCACCCTTAGTTGTCATATGTTGGAACTCAATTCTCCTAAGGAGGTGTTAATTTGCTCCCAATAGTTTTGTGGAGGAGAGTGCATCCCTTGAGGCATTTCAGGGACTTCATGATGAGCAATTTCCTCATGCTCTTGTTGAGATCCATGAGTGGGCTCTCTTGTTTGCTCCATCCTTTTCTTAGTGATGGGCTTGTGAGATGAATCTCTCCATCTCCCATGACTTGGATGTGGAAGCAATTGTCCTCCCTTTCCTCTTTCTAGAGGTTTCTCCAGCCTTTGGTGTCATTAATGGTTATGGAAAAACAAAAAGCAATGCTTTTACCACACCAAACTTAAAAGGTTTGCTCGTCCTCGAGCAAAAGAAGAAAGAAAGTAGTAGAAGAAGAAGAAAATAGAGGGGATAGAGGGAGATATGTGGTTCGGCCAAGGGGTAGAAGTAGTGGTTGTAATGTGTGAAAATGAAGGAGTGGTGAGGGGTTTATATAGGGGTAGGGGGAGGTGATTGGTGAAGGGTATTTGGAAAAGAGTGTTATGAAAAGGTGGGAGAGAGAGAGAGAGAGAGAGAGAGAGAGAGAGAGATGTAGGGTAGGTGGGGATCCTATGGGGTCCACAGATCCTGAGGGGTCAAAGACTTATCATCCCTGCTCCATTTAGGCATGCAAAACGCCCATAGAGTGCAATCCTGGTGTTAAACGTCATGTTGCTGCTTGTTTCTGGCATTTAACGCCAGCTTTTCTCCCTTTATTGGCGTTTAATGCCAAGTTGGTGCTTGTTTCTGGTGTTAAACACCAGACTGTAGCTTGTTTCTGGCGTTTAACGCCAGCTTGATGCTTCTTTTTTGCGTTAAACGCCAGTCTGATGCTTCTTATTGGCGTTTAAACGCCAGTAAGCTCTTCCTCTAGAGTGAGCTATTTTTAATGCTGGTTTTGATTTTGCTTTGATTTTTGTGACTCCACATGATCATCATCCTAAAGAAAACATAAAATAAAAATGGAAAACAGAAAATTAACATAGATAAGTAAAAATTGGGTTGCCTCCCAATAAGCGCTTCTTTATTGTCTTTAGCTGGACTTTACTGAGCTTTTAATCTAGTCTCACCTTTGAGCATTCTTGCTCAATATTACCTTCAAGATAATACTTGACTCTCTGTCCATTAACAATGAACTTCTTATTAAAATCAATGTCTTGAAGCTCCACATAGCCATATGGTGACACACTTGTAATCACATATGGTCTCCTCCACTGGGATTTCAGTTTCTCGGGGAATAATCTGAGCCTAGAGTTAAACAGCAGAACCTTTTGTCCTGGTTCAAAGACTCTGGATGACAGTTTCTTATCATGCCACCTTTTTGTTTTCTCCTTGTAAACTTTTGCATTTTCGAAAGCATTGAATCTGAATTCCTTTAGCTCATTTAACTGGAGTAATCTCTTCTCTCCAGCTAACTTAGCATCCATGTTTAGGAATCTGGTTGCCCAGTAGGCCTTATGCTCTAGTTCCACGGGCAGATGACAGGCCTTGCCATACACAAGCTGGTATGGAGAGGTTCCTATAGGAGTCTTGAATGCTGTTCTGTATGCCCACAGAGCATCATCCAAGCTTTTGCCCAATCCCTTCTACGGGTAATCACAGTCCATTCCAGGATTTTTTTTAGTTCTCTATTAGAGACTTCAGCTTGCCCATTTGTCCGTAGATGATATGGAGTTGCTACTTTGTGGCTAATTCCATATCGGACCATAGCTGTTTATTACAGAAATGAGTGCCCCCAACACTGATTAGTGCTCTAGGGATACCAAACCTGCTGAAGATATATTTCTGAAGGAACTTCAGCACTGTCTTAGTATCATTAGTGGGTGTTGCAATTGCCTCTACCCATTTAGATACATAGTCTACTGCCACCAGAATATACGTGTTTGAGTATGATGGTGGGAAAGGCCCCATGAAGTCAATACCCCATACGTCAAATAACTCAATCTCTAAGATTCTTTGCTGAGGTATGGCATATCCATGAGGCAGATTATCAGCTCTCTGGCAGCTGTCATAGTTACACACAAACTCTCGGGAGTCTTTATAGAGAGTAGGCCAGTAGAAGCCACATTGGAAGACTTTTGTGGCTGTTCGCTCACCTCCGAAATGTCCTCCATACTGTGATCCATGACAATGCCATAGGATCTTCTGTGCTTCTTCTCTAGGCACACACCTATGGATTATTCCATCTACACATCTCTTAAAGAGATATGGTTCATCCCACAAGTAGTACTTTGCATCAGTAATTAATTTTTTTGTTTGTTGCCTGCTGTACTCCTTGGGTATGAATCTTGCAGCTTTATAGTTTGCAATATCTGCAAACCATGGTGTTTCCTGAATGGCAAACAATTGCTCATCCGGAAAGGTTTTAGAGATCTCAATAGAGGTAAAGGACGCCCCTTCTACTGGTTCTATCCGGGACAGATGATCAGCCACTTGGTTCTCTGTCCCTTTTCTGTCTCTTATTTCTATATCAAACTCTTGCAGAAGCAACACCCATCTTATGAGCTTGGGTTTTGAATCCTGCTTTGTGAGTAGATATTTAAGAGCAGCATGGTCAGTGTACACAATCACTTTTGATCCTACTATGTATGATCTAAACTTGTCAATGGCATTAACTACTGCAAGCAATTCTTTTTCTGTGGGTGTGTAATTTTTCTGGGCATCATTTAAAACACGACTAGCATAATAAAATGACATGCAGAAGCTTGTTATGCCTCTGTCCCAATATTGCACCAATGGCATGGTCACTGGCATCACACATTAGTTCGAATGGTAATGTCCAGTCTGGTGCAGAAATAACTGGTGCTGTGATCAGCTTAGCTTTTAGGGTTTCAAACGCCTGCAGACACTTTGTGTCAAATACAAATGGCATGTCAGCAGCTAGCAGATTGCTCAGAGGTTTTGCAATTTTTGAAAAATTCTTTATGAACCTCCTATAGAATCCTACATGCCCCAGAAAGCTTCTGATTTCCTTAACATTGGCAGGTGGTGGTAATTTTTCAATTACTTCAACTTTAGCTTGATCCACCTCTATTTCCTTGTTTGAAATTTTATGCCCAAGGACAATCCCTTCAGTCACCATAAAGTGACATTTTTCCCAGTTTAAAACTAGTTTGGTCTCTTGGTATCTTTTCAGAACAAGTGCTAAATGATTAAGGCAGGAGCTGAATGAGTCTCCAAATACTGAAAAGTCATCCATGAAGACTTCCAGAAATTTCTCTACCATATCAGAGAAGATAGAAAGCATGCACCTCTGAAAGGTTGCAGGTGCATTGCACAGACCAAAAGGCATCCTTCTGTAGGCAAACACTCCAGAAGGACATGTGAATGCTGTTTTCTCTTGGTCCTGAGGATCTACTGCAATTTGGTTATAACCTGAATAGCCATCCAAAAAGCAGTAGTATTCATGACCTGCTAGTCTTTCTAGCATCTGGTCTATGAATGGTAAAGGAAAGTGATCCTTCCTGGTGGTTATATTGAGCCTTCTGTAATCAATACACATACGCCACCCTGTAACTGTTCTTGTAGGAACCAATTCATTTTTTTCATTATGAACCACTGTCATGCCTCCCTTCTTGGGGACAACTTGGACAGGGCTCACCCAAGGGCTATCAGAAATAGGATAAATAATCCCAGCCTCTAGTAACTTGGTGACCTCTTTTTGCACCACCTCCTTCATGGCTGGATTTAGCCGCCTCTGTGGTTGAACCACTGGCTTAGCATCGTCCTCCAATAGGATCTTGTGCATGCATCTTGCTGGGCTGATGCCCTTAAGATCACTTATGGACCACCTAAGAGCTGCCTTGTGTGTCCTTAGCACTTGAAGTAGTGCTTTCTCTTCCTGTGGATTTAAAGCAGAGCTTATGATCACCGGAAAAGTGTCACCTTCTTCCAGAAATGCATATTTCAGGGATGGTGGTAGTGGTTTGAGCTTGGGTTTAGGAGATTTTTCCTCTTCTTAAGGAATTTTCAGAGGCTCTTTTATTTCCTCTGATTCCTCCAGATCAGGCTGAACATCTTTAAAGATGTCTTCTAGCTCTGATTCGAGACTCTCATCCATGTTGATCTCCTCTACCAGGGAGTCAATAATATCAACACGCATGCAGTCTTTTGATGTGTCTGGATGCTTCATTGCCTCAACAGCATTCAGCCTGAACTCATCCTCATTGACACTTAAGGTCACTTCCCCTTTTTGGACATCAATGAGGGTTCGTCCAGTTGCTAGGAAGGGTCTTCCTAGAATGAGAGTTGCACTCTTGTGCTCCTCCATCTCCAGCACTACAAAGTCAGTGGGAAAGACAAATGGCCCAACCTTGACAATCATGTCCTCAATTATGCCTGATGGATATTTAATGGAGCCATCAGCAAGTTGAAGATATATCCGGGTTGGTTTGACCTCTTCAGTCAAGCCAAGCTTTCTGATAGTGGATGCAGGGATTAGATTGATACTTGCCCCAAGGTCACATAAAGCTGTCTTGGTACAAGTACCCTCTAATGTGCATGGTATCATAAAGCTTCCGGGATCCTTAAGCTTTTTTGGTAAGCTTGTTAGGATGACTGCACTGCATTCTTCAGTGAGAAAATTTTTTTCTGTTTCTCTCCAATCCTTCTTATGACTTAAGATCTCTTTCATGAACTTAGCATAAGAGGGTATTTGCTCAAGTGCCTCTGCAAACGGAATCTTTATTTCAAGAGTCCTGAGATAGTCTGTAAAGCGGACAAATTGCTTATCCTATTCCGCTTGACGGAGTTTCTAAGGATAAGGCATTTTGGCTTTATATTCTTCAACCTTAGTTGCTGTAGGTTTATTTCCTACAGAGGCAGGTTGAGAAGCCTTCTTGAGGGAGTTATTATCATCACTTGCAGGTGTCTGCTCCCTCACTGGCGTTTGAACGCCAAAACTGGACATGGATTGGGCGTTTAACGCCAGATTCCTACCCTTTTCTGGCATTTGAACGCCAGAACTGGACATGGATTGGGAGTTTAACGCTAGTTTTTCACCCGTTTCTGGCGTTTGATCGCCAGACTTATTCCTCTCTGGGCTCTTACTGTCCTCAGAGGGATTTTGGGTAGCAGGTTGTTCATCCTTTGTCAGCTGTTCCTTTCTTGGCTTTCTGTTGCTTTGAGTTGAGATATTTAATATTTTTTCACTTCTTAATTGAACCGCTTGGCACTCTTCTGTTATCTATTTTGATAACTGCTATTTTGTTTTATTCAATTGTGATTCCATATCCTTGTTAGCGTTTTTGGTTTCTTGTAGCATCTCCTTAAATTCTTCTAACTGCCTTGTTATAGAGGATAGTTGCTGATTGAGTTCAGCAACTTGTTCCTGAGGACTAAAGTCAGTTGATACTTCCTTAGCTTTTTCTTTCATGGAGGACTCATCACTTATGTACAGATGCTGATTTCTGGCAACTATATCAATGAGCTCTTGAGCCTCTTCAATGATCTTTCTCATGTGTATAGATCCACCAGCTGAGTGGTCTAGAGATGTCTGAGCTTTTTCTGTAAGTCCATAGTAGAAGATGTCTAATTGTACCCACTCTGAAAACATTTTAGAGGGGCATTTCCTTAGCATCCCTCTGTACCTCTCCCAGGTGATGACAAGTCATCTTAGCCTAGTTTCACTAGCCTTTTTCTTTTGTTTTCAATTGAATTATGCACTTTCTTGAGTCACAAGCAAGCCAATTGGGTAGATTTCCATATTTCCTTTGATTTAATCAACTAGATGAATTAATGCAATTTCATGAGGATTTATGCTATAATTACCACATATTATGAAAGAATGACAAACTCATGATTTTAAGCATAGCTTTGATGTGTTTGGTTGATTGATGATAGGTGAAGAAAGCTTGGAGAAAGGTTGAAGCAAGAAGGAATGGCTAGGAGCAAGAGAGAACAAAAAGTTTGAGCAAAAGTTTTCCTCAAACTTTAGCTCAAACTTTCGGATAAGTGAAAACACACCAGGGAACAAAAAGCTTGAGCAAAAGTTTGCCTCAAACTTTAGCTCAAACTTTTGGGAGAAAAGCTTGAGCCAACGTTTGCCTCAAACTTTTTGGCAAACATTGGCGCCATCAGCAACACACCCTGGAGACAAAAAGTTTGCGCCAACGTTTGCCTCAAACTTTTTGGCAAACGTTGGCGCCATGAGTGTGCATAAGGGGGCCAACGTTTGAGCAAAAGTTTGACCCCAAACTTTAGCCCAAACGTTGGTAGCAGCAAGAATGGGGCAGCTGATGTAAAAAGTTTGAGTAAAAGTTTGCCTCAAACTTTTACTCAAACTTTTACTCAAGCTTTTATAATTCCCAACCCGGTTCACTTTGGTTCTCTCTCCAACTCCAAGAGCAATCAACCAAGGCCTCTATCAACCCAATTCCATCAAGAGCAAAGGCCCAATTCAAGGCTTGAAGACCATTTGAAGAAAGTGTATAAATAGATTAGGATTTAAGTTTCTAGGGAGCTTTCTTTTCGGTTTTGATTAGGTAGTTTTGTAGAGAGCTCACCTTTACATTTTGGCATTGTTGTTTGAATTCAAGAGAATTTGGAGGAGAATTGATCTTACTTCTTCCTTGTTCTTGCTTGAATACTCTTTACTTTTCTTGCTTCGGATCTTGGGTGGAGAATTGAAGAAATTCTGTTTCAATCTCACCTTGGGATCTTGTTTAATTTTCCGCATTATTGAATTTCAGTTTCTGTTAATTGCTTCTTCTCCTACTTTCTCTGAAATTTACATTTCCCTTGCAATTGTTCTTGTTGGATCTAGGAAGGCATTGAGATCTAGACTTGGTTATCTAGTCTCTTGAGTCCTGAGATCTGAATTTCCGTTTTCAATTTCTTTGTTTACTGCTTTTCAAGCTCTTTTATATTTCTGTTTTAGATCCGATTCAACCCAAGGCATCTTCCACTCTTTTGTGTGTTGAATTTTACTTTTCCTTGTTTAATTTCTGCAAATCCAATTCCCAATTCCCTTTACAATTCAAGCCATTTACATTTCTTGCTTGCGCTCTAAGATTCTGCAATTTACATTTCTTGCGTTCTAAGTTTTGGCCATTTAATTTCTTGCCCTTTAAGATTCAGCACTTTAAGTTTCAGTTCTCTTTAATTTCATGCAAATTACCCATTCCCTTTACTTTCCATGCAATTTAAATTCTGCAAATCACAAATCTCTCAACCAAATCTTGATTCGCTTGACTAAATCAACCACTAAACTAAAATTGCTCAATCCTTCAATCCCTGTGGGATCGACCTCACTCCCATGAGTTATTATTACTTAATGCGACCCGGCGCACTTGCCGGTGAGTTTGTGTCAGATCGTTTTCCGCACATCACCAGGCATTATAAAGGGATTCATCATCCTCTTGTTTAAAGCCTTGGATGTCCAGCCTTAGCTGTGTCATCCTTTTTGGAGGGAAATATTGATTCAGGAATTTGTCTGATAACTGTTTCCATGTTCTTATGCTTGCTGTGGGTTGGTTATTTAACCACCTCTTAGCTTGATCTTTTACAGCAAATGGAAACAGTAACAGCCTGTATACATCCTGATCTACCTCTTTGTCATGCACTGTGTCAGCAATTTACAAGAACTGCGCCAGAAACTCAGTAGGTTCTTCCTGTGGAAGACCGGAATACTGGCAATTTTGCTGCACCATGACAATGAGCTGAGGATTTAGCTCAAAACTACTTGCTTTGATGAGAGGTATACAGATGCTACTCCCATATGTAGCAGTAATGGGGTTAGCATATGACCCCAGAGTCCTTCTGGACTGTTCATTTACATTTAGGTCTATGATGGATAAAATGGAATTGATATGAATTACAAACAAAATATATTTTTGTTTTTATTTTATTTAAGTAGAAATAAACCAAATTATTAAGAATAAATAAAAATAATAAGATAAAATAAAATAATTAGAAATTAAAATGTAAATTTCGAAAACCAAGAGAAAAATAAATTTGAAAACGAAAATAATTACTTAATTAAGAAGATTTGAAAAACTTTGGATATGATTTTTGAAAAAGATTTTGAATTTTGAAATTTCAAAACTAGGATAAGATAGAATAGAAAATTTTAAAATAAAAATCTGAATTTTTTTAAAGAAAAATTCGAAAATTAATTAAAATAAAGAGAAAAGATATTTTTGAATTTAATGAAGAAAGAGAAAAACAGTAAAAATGACACCATACTTAAATTTTTAGATCAAAACAAAGGACACAAACAGGAAAGCTTTGAATATCACTATGAACACTAAGAACAACTTTTGAAAATTTTTTTAAGAAAACAGAAATACAAAGGACACCAAACTTAAAAATTTTTATATTCTGAGCACTAAAAATATGAAAGAAAAATAAAATCATGCAATTGACACCAAACTTAAAATATAAAACTAAACTCAAACAGAAAAACTCAATTATTAGTTTATAAAAATTTTTGAAAAAATAAAAAAAGAGAAAATAAGGATTTTTAAAAAAAAGTTCCAACAAAAAACAATAATAAAAGACTCTAAACCAAAAAGAAAAATTTTCCTAATCTAAGCAACAAAATAAACCGTCAGTTGTCCAAACTCGAACAATTGCCGGCAACGGCGCCAAAAACTTGGTGCACGAATTGTAAATCACACTTTTCACAACTCGTACCACTAACCAGCAAGTGCACTGGGTCGTCTAAGTAATACCTTACGTGAGTAAGGGTCGATCCCACGGAGATTGTCGGCTTGAAGCAAGCTATGGTTATTTTGTAATTCTTAGTCAGGAAATTAATAATAAAAATGGTTGGGTTTATGAAAAGTAATTAACATAAAATAAATAATACTTGTTATGCAGTAATGGAGAACAGATTGAGGTTTTGGAGATGCTCTGTCTTTTGAATCTCTGCTTTCCTACTGTCTTCCTCTTCACGCACGCAGGTCTCCTTCCATGGCAAGCTGTATGTTGGTGGATCACCGTTGTCAATGGCTACCATCTATCCTCTCAGTGAAAATGGTCCAAATGCACTGTCACCGCACGGCTAATCATCTGTCGGTTCTCACTCATGTTGGAATAGCATCTGTTGATTCTTTTGCGTCTGTCACTACGCCCAATACTCACGAGTTTGAAGCTCGTCACAGTCATCCCTTCTCAGATCCTACTCGGAGTACCACAGACAAGGTTTAGACTTTCCGGATCTCTGGAATGGTCGCCAATAATTCTAGCCTATACCACGAAGACTCTGATCATGAACCAGGAGGCTAAGAGATACACACTCAAGCTAGTGCAGATAGAACGGAGGTGGTTGTCAGGCACGCGTTCATAGGTGAGAATGATGATGAGTGTCACGGATCATCACATTCATCAGGGTGAAGTGCGAGTGAATATCTTAGAATAGAAATAAGCGTGATTGAATGAAAAACAGTAGTAATTGCATTAATTCATCGAAACACAGCAGAGCTCCTCACCCCCAATTATGGGGTTTAGAGACTCATGCTGTCAGAAATACAATATGAAGTGTAAAAATGTCATGAGGTACATAGTAAGTCTCTAAAAGTTATTTTTATACTAAACTAGTAGCTAGGGTTACAGAAAATAAGTAACTAAGTACAGATAGTACAGAAATCCACTTCCGGGGCCCACTTGGTGTGTGCTTGGGCTGAGCATTGAGCTTTACACGTGTAGAGGCTTCTCTTGGAGTTAAACGCCAGGTTGCAGCCTGTTTGTGGCGTTTAACTCTGGTTTGTAATCTGTTTCTGGCGTTTAACTTCAGAATAGGGCAGGAAGTTGGTGTTTGAACGGCAGTTTGCGTCGTCAAAACTCGAGAAAAGTATGGATTATTATATATTGCTGGAAAGCGCTGGATGTCTACTTTCCAACGCAATTGAGAGCGCGCCAATTGGGTTTCTGTAGCTCTAGAGAATCCATTTCAAGTGCAGGGAGGTCAGAATCCAACAGCATTTGCAATCCTTTTTCAGCCTCTGAATCATATTTTTGCTCAGGTCCCTTAATTTAGCCAGAAAATACCTGAAATCACAGAAAAATACACAAACTCATAGTAAAGTCCAGAAATGTGAATTTTGCATAAAAACTAATAAAAACATAGTAAAAACTAACTAAATCATACTAAAAACTACCTAAAAACAATGCCAAAAAGTGTATAAATTATCCACTCATCAGTTATCATTCGTATATTCTTATTCTTATAATACGTTATACATGATCACGCAATAATCCAGCCCCAGAAGATGCTGCTGCGCTGATGATGATAGCACTGACAGCATCGTATGTTCCTAAAACAGATCCAATGGCATCATTCAGCCTTGGCTTGACTAATTCAAGCCAAGAAGTGGGAGCAACGTAGGAGGGAGTGTCAACGCAAGATGGAGGGAGGGCAAAAACTCCAGTAATCCCAAAACTGCTAGAACAATTAGGGGATCTGGTACAAAAAATTGCAAGTGGTGGGGTGACAACAAAAGAAAAAAGTCCACAGATTCCAAAGGAGTGTGGCGGAGAGAGTTTCGAGAAGTTTGAAACTCCTACGAGGACAAATGAAGATACTTCTAACATGAAAGAGAAATGCTACCTCTGAGCCATACGAGTGAAGACATACGCAGATGGTCTAACTAATGATTTTGACACCATCTGCATACTCCAAGCCCAAGATAGATACATTTTGTCAAAACTCCACCTTGCATCACTCGCACCTGAAACACATATAGAAGCTGAGGAAATATTACATTAACATTAATGTTTTTATCACCAAAATTAACTGCAATGCTGATTGATGTAAAATTGATTTCGGCATCTTTTTCTAGATTGTCTCTGCCATGTGCTTTATCCTAAACCAGCAAAAGATTAAAAGGTTTCAGGAAGAAGTTTTTTGTCTCCCCCCTGATATTGTGGTAAGGGTTACTTCAACGAATTTTGGTTGTATTTTCTGCATTCTTTCGGGTGTATTTTCTGTCTTAAATCGGGTGTATTTTATGTGTTCATTTGGGTGTTTTTTCTGTGTTAAATTAGGTGTAAGTTGTTTATTCATTTAGGTGTATTTTCTGGATTCGTTTGGGTGTATTTTCTGTATTCATTTGGTGGTTCACAATTTTTGCAGAACATGGCCCTTGGAAATCATCCAAAAGGGGTATTCTTACAGCCTAAAACCAATAAGCCGTTCAGGGTGGAAGACTACCCAATGTTTATACCCTTCTTGGACCTTAAAAAATTAGCATCGCATCGTTATGTAAGTTTTCATTTCTAAAACTTCTTATTACCATTTTTTACTTAAATAAACTAAAATAGTGTTCAATCTGAACATATTTCATATTTTTGCACCTGTTTGCCATTGACAACATTGGTGGTTATGGATGGCTGATACAAGAAAGCAAAAATTTTATATAGTCAACCCATATCACACAAAATCTCCGTCCGATGAGAGAACTTCCCTGAATACATTCATTGTAAGTTGGTTCTGTGTTCTGTATTTTAATAGTTGGGTGTATTTCTGTTCAATATAAGGTGTAACTTTGTGCTCCTTTGGGTGTATCCCTTTATTAAAATTATTCATGTATTACTGATTTATTTTGTGTTTTAAGGGATATGTAATTTAACGAATTAAAGTATATGCTGGGGGGAAACCTCTGAAGACAAGGGACAAGGACAAGGAAATTGAACCACCGTACCTTAACATCTCGGGCCAAAAGACAAGGTATAAATCTTTCACTCTGAAAATTAAACTTTCCTATATGTAATTTGTAATTTATTTTCTTTGTTTTCAGCTATGACTGTGCTATATATGTAATGAAGTGGCTTGAGATATTTCAGCCCGCAAACATTAAAAGGTGGAAGTATGAGTGGGACAATTGGACCCAGGTAAATGTGTTTAAAACTAAATAACTCTGTATTACATTTCTCAATTAACATGGTTGATTAAACAGAATATTCTTTTTAATTGTAGGACGAGGTGGACCACTTTAGAGTAGAATATGTTTCCCAGATTCTATTCCATGAAATGAATCAAGACAAAGTTGAAGCCATTAGGGGAAGTAATGCAATAAGGCTGTCCAAGCCATCCTCATTGTTATTGAGTCCATATTGTCAGATAGATTCTAAGGATATTGACATTGATTAATGTAAATGTTATATAGTCTTGTAACAAATTGAACACATGTTGTAAAAATTTGCCAATTATAATCCTGTTTATTGTAAAATTTCTTTCAATAATTAAACTCTCTTTGCTGTATTCAAAATGTCTGAATTACAGGTACTATAATATGAAGAAAAACATCAAACCAAATATACACCCATAACCTGACATTTTTTACACCCAAAGAAATTTGAATATACACCCAAACATCTATCCCCCTGATGCTTTATCCCTAAAACCCTGAATCCTAAACCCTAAAGTCTAAACCCTAAACACTAAAACCTAAACCCTAAATGCTAAACCCTAAACACTAAAACCTAAACCGTAAACCCTAAAACCCTTAAACCCTAAACACTAAAACCTAAACCCTAAATACTAAACCCTAAACACTAAAACCTAAACCGTAAACCCTAAAACCCTTAAACCCCAAACCCTAAACCCTAAACCCTAAACCCTAAACCCTAAAACCTAAAACCTAAAACCCTAAACCCTAAAACCCTTAAACCGTAGTAAAAAAAACAAACAATATTTTATAACATAAATAGCAGATTGTGAAATATATATGTATATATGTAAAATGTGAAACACAAGAAAATTCACAAAAATACACCCAAAAGAATAGTACTTTTACACCCATATTCTGTAACTATACACCCAAAGAGTTATCCGCTGCTGCTGGTACTCTGAACTGATAATTCATAACACGTCCTTGATATTGGCTGGAATTTGAATGCACCACTGGTGCAGCATCAAAGAGGTTTAACTGAATATAACAAACTCACATATTAGCTAAACTATTAACGAGAAAATTAAACTCCAGTCAGCTCCTCCGATTCTGATGCAAATTCGCAAATATTTTGCGAACGAAAAACCAATTGGTCAAACCTCTTGCTTCTTGGCTCCAACAGTGGCTCGTTGTGGCTGCTCTTGATGTGTGTGTCTCCTCTTTACCTTCTTGCTCCATCATTCCAGTATATATCTAGGTGACACTTGGCTTACTTGTTCAAAGCTTAACACGCTTAGTGCGTGACGGCACAACATCCCTCTTGACTCGAATAATAAGCATTGACATTTTACCTCGGCTGCTACTGAGTCGTAAGTAACCACAAACTTGTTGAATATTGAGCTGAAAACTTGTTCTCCAACTTCGTATACTGAATAGCCTAGAGCGAAATTTGTTAATCTAGTGATGCAATTCGCCTTTCCTTTGAATTGTGCTTGGACTTCCCTAAACTTTTGATGAGTGTACACATCTTGAAACTGAGCTTCAATGGAGGATTTGGTTGCACACAGTATGACCGTATGAAAATCTGCAGCATCAGATTCTCTCTCTGCTTGCTCCCTGCTTCCGAGGCAATTATCGTATTGTTTGACAAAATGAATAAGCGAGCTGTTCCGGGTAATAAACTTGTTAAAAAATGAATGCATACTCTCGCTCCTTTGTGTGCTTCTCATCCCTGCCCAGAAGTGGTGATCCAGATAGATTGGAACCTATATATGACAGTCTTCATAGAGATCTGCAGAATACACCTAAAAAGAGACTATAAATACACCCGAAAAAAATTCAATTTACACCTCTGCTGCAGATTTTAAACAAACATTACCTGAAAGCCACTTGTTGTCCACAAGACCAAAATTTAGCAGAAAATCATTCCAATTCCTATCAAATGAGTCTTTACTATGAGAGTTGCAAACAATTTGGCTCATTTCTTGTTCAATTTCTGCATGTCCCTTGTACCCGTTTAATTTTCTTGGAATCTTCTTCATGATGTGCCAAATACACTAACGGTAAATTGTTGTTGGCATACAAGCCTCTAAATCCCTTTTCATTGATGTGCATTGATAGGTGAGAAACCCTTTCGGAGCATTTCCTCCCATGCAACGAAGCCAACATTGAAATAACCATTTGAATTATTCAATTTCTTCATTTTTCTTCAAAGAGCATCCAAGAAGTGTTGATTGACCGTGGTGATTCACCCCGACAAAAGAACCACAAACCAAATTATACCTAAAATAAATTACCATAGTGCAGAATTACGTACACCCAAAAAATGATTTTATACACCCAATATACACCTCTGCGGCAGATTCATAAAAAAACATTAATTTAGCATCATAAACAGGGACAGTTTATTACCTGTTTGTATTGTAGGTGGTGTCAAATGAAATAACATCTCCGAAATACTCAAAGATAGCTCTACTTCTTACATCAGCCCAAAAAGCCAACTTAATCGATTGATCCTCCTCGAGTTCAAGCTCAAAAAAGAAATTCTGATTCTTCTCTTTCATTTTTAACAAATATTTTCCGAATTCCTTTGCATCTTCTTGTTCAGAAACATTCCGCACTTCTCTCGTAATGTAATTCCTCACATCCTTTTCAATAAAATTTAACTCGCGGTGACCCCCGGCTGCTGCAACAAATGATTGGTAAGTTTTGCTTGGTCTAATACCAGCCTCCTCGTTATTCTCTATTGTACGACAAATGGACATGCTTAGTTCCCTGTGCTGTTTGAGCATCTCTACTTTAATTGGACAGTAAGGGTGTGAATGATGCAGCACAACCTTTGAAATGATCTAAGCACCAACATTCTTCAATGTGTGTATATAAATTCTTGCTGGACAGTTTAAACCGGCTGTCGAATTTGCATTTTAGATTTCTATTTTCCCTCTCTGCTACATGTAATCAACTGATTCTAATCTCATTTCCCTTCCTATTTGTGCTCTGAACTCTTGTAGAAAAACCTGCAGTCTTGGTGTAGTCCCTGTAAAATTTTCTAGCATCTTCAAGAGTGGTAAAGGTCATTCCAACCTTCGGAACAAACTAGTCATCAACAACACAGAGAGGCTGCAGAATACACCATGTCAAAAACTAAAAATACACCCAATAATGTCTGATCTACACCCGAACGACAACAACTCAACTAAAATAACAAAAAAAGCCATAAACTGTAAATACACCCAGGCTTCCCCTAAAATACACCCAAAAAATTCTGATCTACACCCGAGCGTCTGCTATAAATTGCAGATAATTAATCAAAACTAATGCATTATATTCAATCCATAGATTTATGTTCACGCATTAATTTCACAGTCAATGATCACCAATTATTCAGCTAGACAATCATAGACGAATAACTGCATCAAAATTCAGAGTAATCGTAATTAGCTGAATGTAAATCAAACCTCAGGAACTTCGTTAGATTGAAATTCATAATCCACTTCGCCCTGATTTAGCTGACAATCTGAGGTTGAATCATCCATTATCTTCAAAATGAGTTCAAAATTTGATTTCAGGAACTAGAAAATCGAAAAAAAAAAAACGAAGCTAGAGTTACAGAGAGAGGAACTCACATCAATGACGAAGAACAAACCAGTGATAAAGGAGGGAAAAAGAACGATTGAAAAGGCAGGGAAAGACGCGCGAGAAGGAGAACTATGTACATGTTTTTAGATTTTTAACAATACTATAAGTTATTTTATTTTTCTATTTATCTAATATTCACTAACTATACAAGTATTAGATTAGCAACAGTACATTTATTTAAAATTTTTAAATTAAAAATTACGAAGACATTAATTTCTAATGGGTCATTTAAAAAAAAATCACAAACCATAGCAACGATTTATATTTTGAGCTTGTTAGACGGTTTGGTAAAGTATACTACACAATGGAATGTTATGATGAATTACCCATATCAATTATACCGACTAAATAGAATTGCTCATGTGGCAGAAAACATAAACAAAGCAGTTAGAAATGTTAAATTTTTTAATATTACTGACTTGACAATAATAAATGTGATGATAATGTGAAATTTTAATGCTAGAAAAAAACATGTATAATTATGTTTGAAATACTTGTATAGTTAGTGAATGTTAGATAAATAGAAAAATAAAATAACTGACACTATTGTTAAAAATTAAAAAATATGTACATAGTTGGATATTGATTTTATACTTGTATAATTTGTTATATGTTCATACGTGCCCATAATTTTCACTCTCCAAGATGGTTTCTATATGTACATAAATTATGGGAATCTCTTTGGTTTTGGTCTCTGACTTCGTAAATCATGGGAATTACTCATATTTTATGCTTTTTGGTGTAAAACCAAGTTTGGAGCCACGATTTATGGTCACCAGGAGAATTTAAGTACGGTAGAATGTCGGCGCTTGAATTGTAGCAATCATGGTTTTATATAATTTTTTTAAAATCAGCAGCAAATCCACGATTTATATAAAAAAATAAGAGGGTAAAAATGTTATCCTTTTTTATTTAGGACAATTTGATAAATTTTATACTCACTTAATTTATTTAAATAATTTACCCTCGCTTTAACATCTAAAACAAAATGATGGTTCAGATATTAGGCTGCAATTGTTTCTAAAAAAGATAAGATAAGATACTAAAAATAAAATATAAAATATATTTAATATATTCTCATTTTTTTATTCAAAAAATTTGAGACGAAAAATATAATAATAAAAAAATATAATTATAAAAAATTAACAAGAATAATGAAAGAAAAAATAAAAATAAGTTATGTCCCTTGTTAGTATCTCCATGTTTTTACTATCAGGATGGACACAAAATACACTAATTTAGTGTTTCTAGACACATTGTCTCTGTTTATATCTTCTCTGTCAAATACAATTTTGTGTCTCTATGTCCCTATCTCAGTATCCTGTCTTTGTAAATAAACGCAGCTTTAATGACTAAATTTTGGCACTAACACAATGAATCCATATATCATTCCTCTAAAGTCTAAAAATAATGGAGGAAGTCCAATATTAAGTAACAATGCTCTTCATAATATCACTTGTAAGTTGTAATGGATTATAAAAATAGATTCTCTCAATTTTTTAAAATTATTTGGTAGAGTGTAATCTCTCATTTTATACTCTTTTAGTGAACCTAAGAAAAAATACATGAGAAAATATATTAAATAATATAAGAATATACTTTATCAAACAATTAAAAAAAATTTGAGAAGA
>NC_029794.2:75009406-75009798 GCF_000816755.2 Arachis ipaensis | reverse complement strand
TTAATTTGGATAAATAGTTTAATTAAACCCCTTTTGAAAAAATAGTTTAAACAATAAATGTTTATACTAAAAGTAGCTTATAAATAAGTTATTTTATATTTGATTTTTAGTTCTAAAAGTGCTTATTTTAAAAGAAATGTGATAAAAAAATTTTATTATGAGAGGTCATTTTTTTTAACTTTCTACAAGCACTTAAATAGCTTCTTAGAAAGCTACAATTTAATTTTAAAAATTGTACCAGATATTAATACTACTACTTTTCATAAGTCAAAAGCTCAAAAAAATAACTTTTGAAATTTCCCAAACGGGCCAAGTTAAAGTAGACCCGGATCTGATTTTAAAAGGGCACCGGGTCTATTTTAACCCAATCCGAAAGTGACCCGAAATAAACC
>NC_029794.2:75009014-75009285 GCF_000816755.2 Arachis ipaensis | reverse complement strand
TAAAATATACATTTTTATTGAAAAAAATAATTTTTGAGTCAGGTTGGGTGACCTAAAGCATAATTCAACCGAAAAATAACACCGAATAAAAATGAAAAACCTGAATTTGATAAAATATACTTCAGATCCAGATCAGATTTTGAATCGAATCGATCTTAAATACCCCTACCTCTTAGTAGAAGAGGCGTTTTTCATTCTTAAAAGAAATTAGAATAAATAGAACCACAATTGATAATTATGCGAAAACAAAAGTGTAGATCAGATGATAATA
>NC_029794.2:75004293-75008883 GCF_000816755.2 Arachis ipaensis | reverse complement strand
CTTATTAGTATATAAGATTATATTAGATATTTTAATTTTAAAAAAATATTTTTATAAGTACTTTCAATTTTAAAAACACTCTTAATTTTTCAAAGTTTAAAAACAATTACCTTTTCGAAAATCCTTAATACACCAAACCTTGTAATTTATGGTTTGTGAAGAGCGAAACTCTCGCGCGATCTAGAATTTTCACAAATAAATTTCTGTTGTAAGTATAGCTTTTAGACCGACAAGAATTCTTTTCTTACAAAAGTTTTGGTTGTCAATTAAGCAAACCCAATAAAATTTATAACTGAAGTATTTAAACCTCGGGTCGTCTCTCAAGGAATTGCAGGGCAGTGTGATTTATTATTGGTTATAGAAAAAAAGTATATTTTTGGGTTTTTTTAATGTATAAGATAAAAAGTAAGAATAGTAAATGGCAAGAAAGTAAATTGTAAAGAATTAATTTAAATAAATAATAAAACTCTTGGCAATGTACAAGGAATTGAAGTCCTATCCTAGTTATCTTTATCAGGTGTGATGAGAATTGGATTTTTGCTCCCACTTTTAATTAACCCTTACTAAATAAAGAAAAGTCAAGTGGACAAATTAATTTGATCCTCAAGTCCTAGTCAACTCCTATGGAGAAACTAGAGTTATTGGACTGCAAATTAACCAGCTAAGAATTCCAATTTCAATCAACAACTGAGTTGATAACTCAAGTGTTATAAATTACTTAACCAAAGCCAAAAGGGGAAAATAAATCTAATTTGAATTGAAATCATTCATAAATAAATTAAAGTAAAATCAAATCTGAAATACCTCAAAATATATTAATTAAGAAAATCATAACATGAATGATCCACGAGCCAAATCTGGAAGATAAATATCAATTAAAGTAATGAAGTAAATAAAACTAGAAAGTAAATTAAAGGAACATTGAACCTGTGATTGAAGAGAAATAATCCTAAACTTGAGAGAAATCCTAATCCTAATCCTAATCCTAAGAGAGAGGAGAAAACCTCTCTCTCTAAAAACTACATCTAAAACCTAAAATTATGAATTATTCAGTTGTTCTACGTCTTTCCTTTGATTCCTCTATTCTCTGGCTTATATTCTGTGTTTCTGGCTTAGATTTGGGCCGAAAAAGGGTCTAGAAATCGCCGGGGGCATTTTTTGCAGATTTTTGTACGTGGCATTTGTCACGCATTCGCGTGGGTCACGCGTTCGCGTCATCTGGGAGTTTTTCTTGTCACGCGTACGCGTCGGTCACGCGTACGCGTCAATTGCATTCTGCTCAAGGCACGTGTCCGCGTCATCCACGCATTCGCGTTGTTGCATTTTTGCGCTAGGCACGCGTTCGCGTCGTCCATGCGTTCGCGTCGCTGCCCTTTTCTTCAAAACTCCATTTTTTGTGCTTTCCTTCTATTTTTGTATGCTTCCTTTTTGTCCTTTGAGCCATTCCTGCCCTATGAGATCTGAAAATACTTAACACACAAATCACTGCATCGAATGATAGTAAAGGGTAATTAAAATTAATATTTTTAAAGCATAGGAAACATGTTTTTCACTTATATCATAAAATAAGGAAGGGAAAGTAAAATCATGCAATTTACATGAATAAGTGGGTGAAGGATTGAATAAATCACTTAAATTGAGCACAAAATACATCATACAATATGGGTTTATCAACCTCCTCATACTTAAACAATAGCATGTCCTCATGCTAAATCCAAGAGAAAGGGTAAAGTTAGAATGGTGGAATCTCATGCAATGCAATCTATTCTAATTGCAAACTACCTACATGAATCATGCAATTTTAATTATCACCCACCTATATATATAGAGCTTACATGTGGTTAATCTAATTCATATTTTCAAGGAATTATATATGTATAGCCAAACCTAAATCATGTTAAAGCACTGTCACAATTGAGTTGGGTTAAAATATTTAATAAGCTTGCAAGACAATTAAACAATTAAGCAGAGATATATGGTGATGAGCTATTGAACCCTCACTGGATTTGTGTTTACTCTCTAGTCACTCAGTGTTTGGGGTTAATCACTCTATTCTTTTCTATTCCTGCTTTCTAAAACTTTGTTCTTCATCTAACCAATCAACAAATATTGAATACAGACATACAAAAATCATGAGGTCTTTTAAAGGTTGTAATGGGCCAAGGTAAGGGTAAGGGTATATATATGAGGCTAAGTGAGCTAACAAAGTGAATCCTTGATTAGTCTAAGATCTCACCTAACATATACATACTTTATAAAAATTCAAAACTATCCTGGTCTTCCCAATTTTTTCCACTTGTGTCACATACTCATGTACCAAATTTATTTTTTGTTTTACTTCCATGTGCATTGATCTCTCTACTAAACTTATTATTAGGGTAATTTTGTCCCTTTATTTATCTATTTATATTATAAAAAGGATTTTTTTAACATAAGCATATATCAATGCACATGGTGTTTTGGTTTAATTTGATTTTACATGAGCATGCTCCCAAAATCCTTATTATCTTATTGAATTAATCCTCTCCTATCAACCCATGTTCCCATGTTCCCATGTTTTCTCACACTTAGTGGATACACAATCTCTATCTTAAGCTAACCAAGGATTCAACTTGGGATTTTTAATTTGTTTTTCTGCTTAAGGCTAGTAATGTGGTTATAGAACAAGAGGGGATTAAAAGCTCAAGGGGGCTAACAAAGGTGATGTAAAAGGTAAGCTTATTTAGGATAAGTGAGAAAAAATTTAAATGATGGCCTCAATCATCTCTTGGTATGTATCTATATTCTATATTGGACATATAGATTAAAACAAAGTAAAGATTACCAGAATAAAAAAGAAGGACGAACACACAAGAATGAAATAATTATGGTTAAATAATATAACCATACAATTAAGCTCAAAAACTCACAGGCTGTGTGTTCTTTGGCTCAAAAACCATATATCAGTTATGTATGTCATGCAAGTAGAAATCAAAGGTTCCCATTATTCTCAATGTGAATCTTAGGGTGGCTCTTAAAATTTTAGTGTTCTTCCTTGAAAAATGTTGTTTAAATTAACCAATCAATCATTTATTGCTATATATATACAGTGTGTGGATTGTTGTGAATCTGTTATATTAAAGTCTTTAGTTTACTCTTTTTTATTTTCAATTAATCCAAGTTATCGTATGCTAAAAGGGTAAACTAAACTAATTAATCCATATATTCTATATCACAACTTAATAACTAAAATTGCAACTAGACTAAACTAAATGTCTAAGATAAGTATATAAACTAAAGTGCAAAATGCAGAAATACTGTAAAAATACAGAAAAATGTGCAAGTACTGAAAGAAAAGATAAGATAAAAATAAAAATAAAAATAAAGATAAAAATATAGAAAAATAATCAAAATAGGATAAAAAAAGAGTGTCTGAAGAGTGGTTCACCAAAATAAAGTATGCCAGAGATGGCGACCTCCCCACACTTAATAAATAGCATCGTCCTCGATGCTCACTCAGGCTAGGTGTGAGAAGTGTCATCTCCGGAAGGATGGGCTGCTGGTGACTCTGTGGTAGGCTGAGGATCTGCAGTCTCGGTAAGTGTAGGAGGAGCTGCCTGCTAAAGCGGAGGCTCTATCTGTAGAGGAATCTCCGGATTTGCAGCCTGGATCTGGTGGGGCTCCTCATGGTGTGGTGCAGCCTGCTCAGGTCCTCCCTGCTCTGCCTGGGCATGTGCCTCCTCCTCATGATCATCCGCCTCTACATCAGAAGGCTCAGAAGCGGTGTCAGGCTCGGAGGGGATGTCGCTGCCAGATCGGATCATCAACTTTAGGTGCTCATAGCGTCGCTTGTGGCGACGCTCCATACGATCCAGGCGTGCGAAGAGGCGGTGCACCAGATGATAAATGGGCTTAGGAGCAGGTGGAGGTGCAGTAGATAGGGCTGGTGCAGCAGTGGACGCAGAAGAGGCAGCTGAAGATGTGGCTGCCTCACCCGAGGCAGTGAGAAAAGGAGGTCTGTACCCTAATGCTAGAAACTTCCTGCTTTGAGGAATGATCTTCTTGCAGTCTGCAGCAGTTGGCTTCTCATCAGCAAGCTCCCAAGGCACGTCGGCTCGGCGGCTTAGCTGGGTGATCAGATAAGGGAAAGGGAGAGTGCCTCTGACATGGACCCTGGCCATATAATACCTAATGAAACGTGGAAGATACAGGTCCTTACCCTCTATCACTGATGAGCGGATAATTTATACGCTTTTTGGCATTGTTTTTAGTATGTTTTTAGTAGAATCTAGTTACTTTTAGGGATGTTTTCATTAGTTTTTATGTTAAATTCACATTTCTGGACTTTACTATGAGTTTGTGTGTTTTTCTGTGATTTCAGGTATTTTCTGGCTGAAATTGAGGGACTTGAGCAAAAATCAGATTCAGAGGTTGAAGAAGGACTGCTGATTGCTATTGGATTCTGACCTTCCTGCACTCAAAGTGGATTATCTGGAGCTACAGAACTCAAAATGGCGCGCTTCCAATTGCATTGGAAAGTAGACATCTAGGGCTTTCCAGCAATATATAATAGTCCATACTTTGGCCGAGTTTAGAGGATGTAAAAGGGTG
>NC_029794.2:75002355-75004261 GCF_000816755.2 Arachis ipaensis | reverse complement strand
GGAGCTCTGCTGTTCCTCAAAGATTAATGCAAAGTACTACTGTTTTTCTATTCAATTCAACTTATTCCACTTCTAAGATATCCATTTGCACTTCAACCTGAATGTGATGAACGTGACAATCATCATCATTCCCTATGAACACGTGCCTGACAACCACATCCGTTCTACCTTAGATTGAATGAGTATCTCTTGGATCTCTTAATCAGAATCTTCGTGGTATAAGCTAGATTGATGGCGGTATTCATGAGAGTTTGGAAAGTATAAACCTTGTATGTGGTATTCCGAGTAGGACTCTGGGATTGCACCAAGTTTTTGGCGCCGTTGCCGGGGATTGTTCGAGTTTGGACAACTGACGGTTCATCTTGTTGCTCAGATTGGGTAACTTTCTTTTTGTTTTCTTTTCAAAAAGTTTTCAAAAATCTTTCAAAAATCTTTCAAAAATTTTCTCCTTTGTTTTCGAAAAAAAAATGTTTTCAAAAATATATTTTTCTTCTGAATTTTTAAGAATGAATTCTAGAGTTTCATGAAGCATGTTGAAGCATGGCTGGCTATAAAGCCATGTCTAAATTCTTTTGGACTGAGGTTTTGGCCTAAAATTGAATGAATTACTCCCATATTCATGCTAAAGCTTGACTGGCTATTAAGCCATGACTAACCCTCAGATTGGAGCTTTAGACTAAGATTGTAAGATTTCTGGAATTCATATTAAAAATTTTGGAATCCTTATTTTTATTTTTCAAATAATTTTCGAAAAATCCAAAAAAAAAAAAATCATAAATTCATAAAAATCAAAAATATTTCATGTCTCTTGTTTGAGTCTTGAGTCAAGTTGAAGGTTTGGTGTCAATTGCATGTTCATCTTGCATTTTTCGAAAAATTCATGCATTCATGGTGTTCTTCATGATCTTCAAGTTGTTCTTGGTAAGTCTTCTTGTTTGATCTTGATGTTTTCTCGTTTTGCATCTTTTCTTGTTTTTCATGTGCATTTTTGCATTCATAGTGTCTAAACATGAAAGATTTCTAAGTTTGGTGTCTTGCATGTTTTCTTTGCATATAAAAATTTTCAAAAATAAGTCTTGATGTTCATCATGACATTCAAAGTGTTCTTGGTGTTCATCTTGACATTCATAGTGTTCTTGCATTCATCACATACTTTGATCCATAACTTTCATGCATTGCATCATTTTTCATGTTTTTCTCTCTCATCATAAAAATTCAAAAAATAAAAAAAATATATCTTTCCCTTTTTCTCTCTTAAAATTTCAAAATTTGGATTGACTTTTTCAAAAATTTTTAAAATCTAGTTGTTTTTATGAGTCAAATCAAATTTTCAATTTAAAAAAAAATCTTATCTTTTTCAAAATCTTTTTCAAAAATCAAATCTTTTTCAATTTTCTTAGTTATTTTCGAAAATTTCAAAAATATTTTTCAAAAATCTTTTTCTTATCTTTATCACATAATTTTCGAAAATAACATCATCAATTAATGTTTGGATTCAAAAATTTCAAGTTTGTTACTTACTTGTTAAGAAAGATTCAAACTTTAAGTTCTAGAATCATATCTTGTGATTTCTTATAAATCAAGTCATTAATTGTGATTTTAAAAATCAAATCTTTTTCAAAACCAATTTCAATCATATCTTTTCAAAAATTTCTTCTTATCTTATCTTTTTCAAAAATTTGATTTTAAAATATCTTTTCTAACTTCTTATCTTCTCATCTTTTCAAAATTGATTTTCAAATTTGTTTCATCTAACTAACTAACTTTTTGTTTGTTTCTTATCTTTTTCAAAACTACCTAACTAACTCTCTCTCTCTAATTTTCGAAAATATCTCCCCTCTTTTTCAAATTTTCTTTTTAATTAACTAATTATTTTAATTTTTGATTTTAATTTTCGAAAACTAAC
>NC_029794.2:74996934-75002348 GCF_000816755.2 Arachis ipaensis | reverse complement strand
AAGAAATAGGTTTAACAATAATAAACCTTTTCCATCATCCACTCAGCAACAGACAGAGAACTCTGAACAAAATACCTCTAATTTAGAAAACTTAGTCTCTGATCTATCTAAGGACACTGTGAATTTCATGAATGAAACAAGGTCATCCATTAGAAATTTGGAGGCACAAGTGGGCCAGCTGAGTAAAAGGATCACTGAAATCCCTCCTAGTACTCTCTCAAGCAATATAGAAGAAAATCCAAAAGGAGAGTGCAAGGCCATTGACATGATCACCATGGCCGAACCTGTAAGGGAAGGAGAGGACGTAAATCCCAGTGAGGAAGACCTCCTGGGACGTCCAGTGATCAATAAGGAGTTTTCCTTTGAGGAACCAAAGGAATCTGAGACTCATCTAGAGACCATAGAGATTCCATTGAACCCCCTTATGCCCTTCATGAGCTCTGATGAGTATTCCTCTTCTGAAGAGAATGAGGATGTTACTGAAGAGCAAGTTACCAAGTACCTTGGTGCAATCATGAAGCTGAATGCCAAATTATTTGGTATTGAAACTTGGGAAGATGAACCTCCCTTGTTCACCAATGAACTAAGTGATCTGGATCAACTGACATTGCCTCAGAAGAAATAGGATCCTGGAAAGTTCGTAATACCTTGTACCGTAGGCAACATGATCTTTGAAAAGGCTCTGTGTGACCTTGGTTCAGGGATAAACCTCATGCTCCTCTCCGTAATAGAGAAACTAGGAATCTTTGGGGTGCAAGCTATTAAAGTCTCATTAGAGATGGCAGACAATTCAAGAAAACAGACTTATGGACAAGTAGAGGACGTGTTAGTAAAGGTTGAAGGCCTTTACATCCCTACTGATTTCATAGTCCTAGATACTGGGAAGGATGAGGATGAATTCATCATCCTTGGAAGACCCTTCCTAGCTACAGCAAGAGCTGTGATTGATGTGGACAGAGGAGAATTGATCCTTCAATTAAATGAAGACAACCTTGTGTTTAAAACCCACGGATCTCTCTCTGTACCAATAGAGAGGAAGCATAAAAAGCTTCTCTCACTGTAGAGTCAACCAGAGCCCCCACAGTCAAACTTTAAGTTTGGTGTTGAACTCCCATATCCAAACTCTAAGTTTGGTGTTGGGGAGTCTCAACAATGCTCTGAACATCTGTGAGGCTCCATGAGAGCCCACTGTCAAGCTATTGACATTAAAGAAGCGCTTGTTGGGAGGCAACCCAATTTTTATCTAATTTTATTTTTCTTGTTCTTTCATGTTTTATTAGGTTCATGATCATGTGGAGTCACAAAATAAATATAAAAAGTGAAAACGGAATAAAAAACGGCAGAAGAAAAATCACACCCTGGAGGAGGATCTCACTGGCGTTTAAATGCCAGTAAGAAGCATCTGGCTGACGTTCAACGCCAGAACAGAGCATGGTTCTGGCGCTGAATGCCCAAAATGGGTAGCATCTGGGCGTTTGAACACCAGAATTGCACCCTGGAGAAGAGCTGGCGCTGAACGCCCAGAACAAGCATGGTTCTGGCGTTCAACGCCAGAAATGGGCAACAAATGGGCGTTCAACGCCCAGAACAAGCACCAATCTGGCGCTGAATGCCCAGAGTTGTGTGCAAGGGCATTTTGCATGCCCAATTTGGTGCAAGGTTGTAAATCCTTAAACACCTCAGGATCTGTGGACCCTACAGGATCACCTCAGGATCTGTGGACCTCATAGGATCCCCACCTACCTCCACTCACTTATTCTCACCCCTCTTTCACACAATCCCATAAACACTCTTTTCCAAAACTCTTCACCAATCACCTCACCGACCTTCAAAATTCAAAATCAATTTCCCACCCAAACCCACCCTAATGGCCGAAACACATCTCTCTCTCCCTCTCCTCCGTTTCTTCTTCTTCTTCATCTATTCTTTCTTTTCTTGCTCGAGGGCGAGCAAAAATTTTAAGTTTGGTGTGGTAAAAGCATAAGCTTGTTTTTTTTCCATTACCATTGATGGCACCTAAGACCGGAGAATCCTCTAGAAAAGGAAAAGGGAAGACAAAAGCTTCCACCTCCGAGTCATGGGAGATAGAAAGATTCATCTCCAAAGCTCATCAAGACCACTTTTATAATGTTGTGGCCAAGAAGAAGGTGATCCCTGAGGTCCCTTTCAAGCTCAAGAAGAATGAGTATCCGGAGATCCGACATGAAATCCAAAGAAGAGGTTGGGAAGTTCTAACAAAACCCATCCAACAAGTCGGCATCCTAATGGTTCAAGAGTTCTATGCCAATGCATGGATCACTAGGAACTATGATCAAAGTAAGAACCCGGACCCAAAGAATTATCTCACCATGGTTCGGGGGAAATACTTAGATTTTAGTCCGGAAAATGTGAGGTTGGCATTTAACTTGCCTATGATGCAAGGAGATGCACGCCCCTACACTAGAACGGTCAACTTTAATCAAAGGTTGGACTAAGTCCTCATGGACATATGTGTGGAAGGAGCTCAATGGAAGATTGACTCCAAAGGCAAGCTGGTTCAATTAAGAAGAC
Organism: Arachis ipaensis; assembly: GCF_000816755.2. Taxonomy (NCBI): domain Eukaryota; kingdom Viridiplantae; phylum Streptophyta; class Magnoliopsida; order Fabales; family Fabaceae; genus Arachis; species Arachis ipaensis. Next base: position 74,999,798 of record NC_029794.2, on the reverse strand, counting down.
TGGACCTCAAGCCTGTGGCTAGAGGATGGTTGGAGTTCATCCAACGCTCTATTATCCCCACCAGCAACCGATCTGAAGTTACTGTGGATCGGGCCATCATGATTCATAGCATCATGATTGGAGAGGAAGTAGAAGTTCATGAAGTTATCTCCCTTGAAATCTACAAAATAGCCGAAAAGCCCTCCCCTGGGGCAAGGCTAGCTTTTCCTTATCTTATTTGCCATCTATGTTACTCAGCTGGAGCTTTCATAGAAGGAGACATTCCCATTGAGGAAGAGAAGCCCATCACTAAGAAAAGGATGGAGCAAGCAAGAGAGCCCATTCATGGATCTCAAGAGATGCATGAAGCTCATCACCATGAGATCCCAGAGATGCCTCAAATGCATTTTCACATGTTCTTTGATAATCTGAAAAATCATAAAAATGATTCTTGAAGCAAGAAAAAGCAGCAAAGAACAAAGCTTGCAGAAAAAAAAAAAGAAAAAAAAAATAGCGAAAAAAAAAATAGAAAGAAATAGAAAAAGCAAGCAGAAAAAGCCAAAAGCTCTTAAAACCAAGAGGCAAGAGCAAAAAGCCAATAACCCTTAAAACCAAAAGGCAAGGGCAACAAAAAGGATCCCAAGGCTTTGAGCATCAGTGGATAGGAGGGCCTAAAGGAATAAAATCCTGGCCTAAGCGGCTAAACCAAGCTGTCCCTAACCATGTGCTTGTGGCGTGAAGGTGTCAAGTGAAAACTTGAGACTGAGCGGTTAAAGTCAAGGTCCAAAGCAAAAAAAGAGTGTGCTTCCAACAGTACTCAAGAGGCATCTTCTGAAGAAGAGGCTTATGATGCTGAGAACCCTGCAATAGCAGAGGTGAATTACTTAGGTGAACCTTATGGAAACACCTATAACCCATCATGGAGAAACCATCCAAATTTCTCATGGAAGGAGCAACAAAAGCCTCAACAAGGCTTTAACAATGGTGGAAGAAACAGGTTTAGCAATAGCAAGCCTTTTCCATCATCCACCCAGCAACAGACAGAGAATTCTGAGCAGAATCCATCTAGCTTAGCAAATTTAGTCTCTGATCTATCTAAGGCCACCGTGAATTTCATGAATGAAACAAGGTCCTCCATTAGAAATTTGGAAGCACAAGTGGGCCAGTTGAGTAAAAGAGTCACTGAAATCCCCCTTAGTACTCTCCCAAGCAATACAGAAGAAAATCCAAAAGGAGAGTGCAAGGCCATTGAAATGACCATCATGGCTGAAACCACAAAAGAGGAAGAGGACGTGAATCCCAAGGAGGAAGACCTCCTGGGACGTCCAGTGATCAATAAGGAGTTTCCCTCTGAGGAACCAAAGGAGTATGAGGCTCAACTAGAGACCATAGAGATTCCATTAAACCTCCTTATGCCATTCATGAGCTCTGATGAGTATTCCTCTTCTGAAGAGAATGAGGATGTTACTAAGGAGCAAGTTACCAAGTACCTTGGTGCAATCATGAAGCTGAATACCAAATTATTTGGTATTGAGACTTGGGAAGATGAACCTCCCTTGTTCACCAATGAACTAAGTGATCTGGATCAACTGACATTGCCTTAGAAGAAACAGGATCCTAGAAAGTTCCTAATACCTTGTACCATAGGCACCATGATCTTTGAAAAGGCTCTGTGTGACCTTGGTTCAGGGATAAACCTCATGCCCCTCTCTGTAATAGAGAAACTGAGAATCTTTGGGGTGCAAGCTGCTAAAATCACATTAGAGATGACAGATAACTCAAGAAAAGAGGCTTATGGACAAGTAGAGGACATATTAGTAAAGGTTGAAGGCCTTTACATCCCTGCTGATTTCATAATCCTAGATACTGGGAAGGATGAGGATGAATCTATCATCCTTGGAAGACCCTCCCTAGCCACAGCAAGAGCTGTGATTGATGTTAACAGAGGTGAACTAGTCCTTCAAAAATTGAAAACGGAATCAAAAACAGCAGAAGAAAAATCACACCCTGGAGGAGGATCTCACTGGTGTTTAAACGCCAGTAAGGAGCATCTGTCTGGCGTTCGACGCCAGAACAGAGCATGTTTCTGCCGTTGAACGCCAGAAACAAGCAGCATCCTAGTGTTCAGACGCCAGAAATGCACAGTGAAGAAAAGCTGGCGCTGAACGCCAGAAACAAGCATCTGGCTGGCGTTCAACGCCAGAAATATGCTGCATCTGGGCGTTGAACGCCCAGAACAAGCATCAATTCGGCGTTTAAACGCCAGAATTGCATGCAAAGGCATTTTACATGCCTAATGGGTGCAGGGATGCAAATCCTTGACACCTCAGGATCTGTGGACCCCACAGGATCAACTCAGTATCTGTGGACCCCACAGGATCCCCACCCACCACCGCTCACTCTCTTCCCTCTTCTCCATATTCCTCTCTTTCCAATAAACACTCTTCCCCAAAACTCTTCACCAATCACCTCAATATCTCTTCCCTATCACCACTTCACCACTCACATCATCCACTCTTCCCCATAAACCTACCTCATAAACTCCACCTACCTTCAAAATTCAAAATCAATTTCCCACCCAAAACCCACCCTTATGGCCGAACCTTACCCCCCCTCCCTTCCCTATATATAGCCCTCCATTCTTCCTCATTTTCACACAACACAACCCTCTCTTCTCCTTCTTGGCCGAATCCATCTCTCCCTCCTCTCCTCCATATTTTCTTCTTCTTCTTCATCTATTCTTTCTTCTCTTGCTCGAGGGTGAGCAATATTTTAAGTTTGGTGTGGTAAAAGCATAAGCTTTTTGTTTTTCCATTACCATTGATGGCACCCAAGACCGGAGAATCCTCTAGAAAAGGGAAAGGGAAGACAAAAGCTTCCACCTC
>NC_029794.2:74994082-74996901 GCF_000816755.2 Arachis ipaensis | reverse complement strand
GATTCTGACCTCCCTGCACTCAAAGTGGATTTTCTGGAGCTACAGAACTCAACATGGCGCACTTTCAATTGCGTTGGAAATTAGACATCCAGGACTTTCCAGAAATATATAATAGTCCATACTTTGGCCGAGTTTAGATGACGTAAAAGGGCGTTGAACGCTAGTTCTACGCTGCTGTCTGGAGTTAAACGCCAGAAACACGTCACAAACCAGAGTTGAACGCCAGAAACACGTTACAACCTGGCGTTCAACTCCAGAAAGAGCCTCTGCACGTGAAAAGCTAAAGCTCAGCCCAAGCACACACCAAGTGGGCCCCGGAAGTGGATTTATGCATCAATTACTTACTTCTGTAAACCCTAGTAGCTAGTTTAGTATAAATTGGACTTTTTACTATTGTATTAGACATCTTTGGATCATCCTGGATTGTATTTTTGATCCTATGATCTCGTTTTGGGGGCTGGCCATTCGGCCATGCCTGAACCTTAATCACTTATGTATTTTCAACGGTAGAGTTTCTACACTCCATAGATTAAGGTGTGGAGCTCTGCTGTTCCTCAAAGATTAATGCAAAGTACTACTGTTTTTCTATTCAACTCAACTTATTCCGCTTCTAAAATATTCATTCGCACTTCAACATGAATGTGATGATCGTGACAGTCATCATCATTCCCCTATGAACGCGTGCCCGACAACCACTTCCGTTCTACCTTCGATTGAATGAATATCTCTTGGATATCTAATACAGGGGACCGAGTCCGAGTTATTAGTGTCTTCGTGGTATAAGTTAGAACCCATGGATGGCCATTCCTGAGATTCGGAAAGTCTAAACCTTGGCTGTGGTATTCCGAGTAGGATCTGGGAAGGGATAGGTGGTTTTGCAAGCTCTACTCCCTTGTATTCTTCTGTGAATTCTTCCACTTCTTTGTAAATTTCTTCAATCTCAACCACATCTTGATCCAAGTCTTCGATATCTTCCTCATCACTCAAGTCATAAGTTGGAGGTTGCGAAAAATCTACCTCTGCATCATCTTCGTATTCACTTGGGAAAGATTCTTCCATCTCAAAGAATTCACTTGCGGATGCAAGTTCATTACTAGGAGAATTAGACTCGTGGTCATTATTATCAAGGAAACTTGCTTGTTGAGTTATTCCGTCTAATTCTTCATAAGATTCATGCTTTGGAGGTTGTGCACTATCCTCCTTACCATCAATTGTAAATTTCTTGACGGAATTCTCCTCAATTCTGGATTTCCATGGAGGTTCAGCATCTCCTAAGTCTTCAACCGATTCTTCTTCTTCGATAATTTCAGCTTCCTCCACTTGTTCCAGTACAAAGTCATGCTCCATACTGTCCAGTGGTGTTTCTAGTATCTCCTTCATGCTGCGTTCTTCATTAGTTTGTCCACATGAAGCCATGGGGTTCCTTGAGTGTCCGAACGTCAGAAAGGTAGTCTATTTATCGCTTTATTCAATTGGTAAAGTATGGCATGAAATTTTTCAAATGTTTCCTTGAGTTGCTCCCTTGATTCTTGGAGTGATGGATATGGACATGGTGCATAGGGAAGTGGTGGTTCTTGGGAGTAATTAGGTTGGAATTGGGGTGGATACAGGGGAATTGGGGTGGATACGGGTTAGGGTCATATGGAGGTGAATGGTGGTAGTTGGCTTGTGAGTGTGGTGGTTCAAAGCTGTGTTGTAGAGGGGGTTCATGAGCATTTGGTGGGGCTTGTTGGTAACCACAAGGGGGTCACCATAACTATTGTTCCGATATGCATTATTGAATGGTCGTCGTCCATGATAGTTTGGAAGGTGTTGTTGCCTAAAGGTTGATCAGATCCTCGTGTCTCCGTCCATCTCTGATTGTTTTTACCTTGATGCATGTTCCTGTTATAACTTCCATTCCTTTCAACATTATTAGAACCAAACTCAAAGCGATAGGGGTGAGAATTCATAGTAAATAATAAAAATTAAAAGCGAAAATAAAAACAAATAAACAAGCAAAAGAAAATATTTACAATAACCAATAATAAGGCACACAGTTGCAACTCCCCAGCAACGGTGCCATTTTGAAGAGCAAAACTCTCGCGTGATCTAGAATTTTCACAAATAAATTTCCGTTGTAAGTATAGCTTCTAGACCGACAAGAATTCCTTTCTTACAAAAGTTTTGGTTGTCACTTAAGCAAGCCCAATAAAATTTATAACCGAAGTATTTAAACCTCGGATCATCTCTCAAGGAGTTGCAGGGTAGTGTGATTTATTATTGGTTATGGAAAAAAGTATATTTTTGGGTTTTTTTAATGTATAAGATAAAAAGCAAGAATAGTAAATGGCAAGAAAGTAATTTGTAAGAAATTAATTTAAATAAATAATAAAACTCCTGGCAAGGTACAAGGAATTGAAGTCCTATCCTAGTTATCTTTATCAGGTGTGATGAGAATTGGATTTTTGCTCCCACTTTTAATTAACCCTTACTAAATAAAGGAAAGTCAAGTGGATAAATTAATTTGATCCTCAGGTCCTAGTCAACTCCTATGGAGAGACTAGAGTTATTGGAGTGCAAATTAACCAGCTAAGAATCCCAATTTTAATCAACAGCTGAGTTGATTACTCAAGTGTTATAAATTACTTAACCAAATCCAAAAGGGGAAAATAAATCTAAATTGAATTGAAATTGATGAGCGGATAATTTATACGCTTTTTGGTATTATTTTTACATAGTTTGTAGTATGATTTAGTTAGTTTTTAATATATTTTTATTAGTTTTTAAATAAAAATCATATTTCTGGACTTTACTATGAGTTTGTGTGTTTTTCTGTG
>NC_029794.2:74993322-74993466 GCF_000816755.2 Arachis ipaensis | reverse complement strand
ATAAAAAGCAAGAATAGTAAATGGCAAGAATGTAAATTGTAAGGATAAATAAATAATAAATAATAAAACTCCTGGCAAGGTACAAGGAATTGAAGTCCTATCCTAGTTATCTTTATCAGGTGTGATGAGAATTGGCTCCCACTT